>NC_079508.1:64293061-64438412 GCF_030052815.1 Hevea brasiliensis
TGTGGTCTACCCACAAACCTAACTTGACCCAGTCGCGCTCCTCAATCGCCACCACCACAAACATCGCGCTACCTCGATCTGCTGCCTCAATCACCACCCCAAGCCAAGCGCCAACCCTCATTCACGACTCCCCTCTCGCGCATAAGTGAACCATAACATGAAACACCAATTTTGACACTTATTCCCCGAACCGATTGCGAGCTGCGCCTACTCAAACGAAAACAAAAGGCAAAACTAAAAGGGTGAGTAGACCCAAGAAAACCCCGTCGGAAAATGGAAACGAGTACCCTATGTTCCTTTCGACCTAAATTCTCCACCTCAGCTGTCCTCTGAACCAGTCAGCAAAAGGACTAGGTCCTCCTCGCAAACTCCAGTACCAGCAGTCCAAATACCAGTACCTCAGTCTCCCTTACACTCTCCAGCACCTGCGTCATCTGCCGATAATATAGAGGAGGTAATTTCTCCATTACCTTGGGCTTTTAAGGATATGGATATGAAAAATGCCTATGAGAAATTAGTTTCTAAACCTATTCTGGCAAACAAGTATATGGATGAGTAGATTTTGAAAGAATTAGGCATTTATGACTCTGTATTTGCCTATTTGGATGCTATTAGCTGGACTGATTTTGCTAAGATTAGGGAACCAGTGTACAAGGATTTGACCTTGGAATTTTTGAGTTCCTTAAGGCTGAATTTCAAACCAACAGTGCATAAACATAAAGATGTGATATATTTTCGATGTGCTGGAATTGATAGGGAGTTAGACATGGATGCTATGAATGCAATTTTTGGTTTTCAGGGTTCGGGGTATAAAAATATTGAGTGGCGACAAACTATTTATGACCTGTTCAGTGCGGAAAGATATTGCACCTTTTGGGGTTATTATAGGCAGAGAATTGCAAAAGCCTCTAGGATAGTTGATCATGTGTTGAATTACCTCCATAGGTTCATTTCTTGCCTTTGTTTTAGGAAGGGGACACGATACTTGATATTGTGGAGTCTTTGGAGACTTATTTTCTTATGGTGCATGAAGGAGAGAAAACAAGTAAGCATACCCATTTCATAGCTACTCATTGGCACCAAATTGTCACGAAGCATACTAAAGGTAGTATAGTTTTGGGGATATATAAGCTGCTATAGCAAACTCATTTAGCTTTGATACTAGTCTATACAAGTTGCTGCCAGTTTCTGGTGAATCATATATAGACAGCACAATGTTGCTGCACATGGATGTTTGTGAGAAAGTAGGCCATACCTTTAATCTGTTACAGCAGCATCCTGAAGCCACTGGTACTGCAAACCCCACTATCTTTACACCAGCAGAACCCCAACCAATAACTACCCCACGATTTTGTGGACATTTTGTCCCTCTTAAGATCCTTGGAATCCGAATAGCAAGTTTCTTTTGTCCAACCATCTGTTCCCTCACGACACCACGAAATTCTTGCTACCTTGAAGAGCTTAGAAATCAAAATTGAAACCATGGGTCGTGAGTTAACCAAAAGAAGAAGCTAGAAAAGAAACTTAAAAAGAGATTTTTATCTCTTAAAAAGAAACAGAAGCAACATCAACTTCAAATGTTGGAGCTTTACAACAAACTGGCCCAATCTTACAACAATTTATATCATTGGGGCCAAGCCATGTTTCAAGAAATGAAAGACCTCACAGAAAATTTGGAAACTGCTTCTGAAGCTTCGGATCACAATGAACACAGGCGGATCTGATGCGACAACAAAGCCTTACCAGTGAGCTTGATCAGTAGCAATAGTTCTACTTTCTGTTTTAGGTTTATTTTGTAATCTGTTTATTTTAATTTTCAAACTTTGGTAATAGTTGTAATACTTTGGTAATTAGTTTTTATGATTATACTTGCACTTCTTTCCTTTAGTTTACTTTATTTTATTTTATTTTATTTTCTGCTATGGACATAGTTACTCTGTGAATGCTTTTTGGTTTAATTTTTGATTTAAATGTTAGATTTTATTTCTTTACACTTTTTCATTTTCTTGCACATTATTTTTGCACTCTATCTTTTTCTTCAATCCTAATTTTGTTGACATTGATGAGTTACACAAATTTTCTTTGAGCCGCATCTGTTTCACATCATTTGGAGGTAACAGCTTACCCTTTTACCATTTATGCTTATGGTATGTTGCCAATGCTTATGCTTTCGCTTTACCCTACGCAACAGGTTCAGCAACATCTTAAGCAGTGTAAATTCATACATTGGGGATTCTTTTTCATATTTTTCTCTCTAAAGCTTCATTGTTAATATCATCTTGAGCTAATATTGATTTAATCCCCAATTGTATAAATTGAGTAATTCACACAATTTTGCCCATCTTTGCATTCATTTTAAACATTGAGGACAATGTTTCATTTGAGTTTGGGGGTGAGGGCAAAATTTTTGCAAAATTTTTAAAATTTTCATTCATTCATTTATTGCATTTCATTCATTCATATATAGATAATTCATACACTTATACATAAATCACACACATGTCTATACTCATACACATACATTTGCATATAGTTTTCATATAGATTACACTTAATTTTAATTTGATTTATGCATTCATTTTAGGATCATGCATATCATAAAAATAAATTTTTACCTTGTCCTTAGAGGATTGAGAGTTGCTTTGAAGAGCAATTAAGCTTACTTTTAGAAGGGTTTGATGGATTGAAAGTTCTAGATAGGTGCAAAGTTATTAGATTCTTGCTTTAGTGTATATCTTCTTAGCCAAGGGCCACCCAATCAATTGCATTGACTTTGAGTGCTTAGAGAAAACTCTAGGGTGAGAAGTAGCTAATTGATGTCTCACCAATCCTAGAACAATCTTTCTAAACCTTTCAAGGCGAAATCATAGCATGCACTTGAAAAAGAAATGATCTAGGCATTCTTTGAATTTTAAATCCATATTTTAGCCTTAGCCAACCTCACTTAAAAATTTTCCTTTGGAACCAATTTGAGCCTACATTTATCCCTCTTATTCCTTTGGAACCCACATTAATGCCTAGCCATAAACCCAAACACTTACCTACCCTCCATGAGAATAATTCTTTGAGTGATAGATACACTTTCAAAATAAAAAAAATAATAATAATAAAAAATAAAAAATAAAAAAAAAGCTAGCAAATTCAATTATGGTATGTAAAGTAATTCACCACCCAAGTACACAAAGAAATGAGTTTGGGGGTGAATTGAAAGGGACAATTATAATTCAAAGTCAATGTTATTTATGTAGTCCCTCTAAAAGCTTCAAAATTATATGCTAGCATTGGTGAATAGTTGTAAAGTTCCTTCCCCCATTTGAAAAAAAAAAAAAAAGAGAGAAAAAAAATTTTGTGTGTCTTGATCTTTTAATAATTTGATTATTCTCATATTTTGTTACCTTTATCCTTTCTTTGTTAGCCACATTATCACCCCCTTGGCCCCATTACAACCCTTGAAAGTCCTTTTGATCTTTTGATAGTGTTTTGCTACATTAGTGGAGATTGGAATAGGAGAATTGCCTATGGGATTGGGATATCATTAATCCATTCATTTACTTCCATCATTATTTGAGACACTTGAGTTTATGGATTACCCTATAGTCTATTTAGGCATGATTATTCTTTGTGAATTGATTGGTTTGGGTTTGATGATATGGATAATTGACCCAAGGCTAAACGGTGATAACTTTGGTAAGGATTGAATTCTTTGCATCTTGAAAGTGGGTATATGGTGAGTTGGTGGCTAAAGGTAAGCTTGAGAGTTCGGATAAGTAATTTTCATAAATTTAAGGTAAGGTACCCCAAATTGCATTAATTGTTTTTAATTTGCTTGAGGACAAGCAAAGGTTTGAGTTTGGGGGAATTTGTTACACTCATTTCATATAGGCATTTTAGGGTAGTTGTGCATCCATTTTGCCCTCATATTTTAGTATATTTTATGTTTTTAGCTTTATTTTATCTTATTTGTTAATTTTAGATGCTTTATATTTGATTTTCGTAATTTTATTGTTTTTGATAGGATTTTGTAGCAAATCGAAGATCAATGAGTGCAATAGGAAATAATTTGAAGAGATTTGAAGTTCTTTAAGCATGGAGGAAAGTTGAAGAAATTAAGCCTTGAAAGAGCAAACTAGCCGAAATTTGCTTGAGACTTTGCTTAAGGTCATGCTTAGGAGTAAGCGGCGATGTACTTAAGGAAGCGACACAAGTCAAGCATGGCGAGAAGAGTCCATTCTACTCTAAGTCTGTAGAGATTTCTTTGAAGGTGCAGCAACCTTAAGCGGATAGTGCGACCAGCTGAAATTTGCTAAAAAAGCTTAGGGTTAAGCCAGACCCTAAGCGGTACCTGAAACGTGAAAGTTACTGTTGACTTGGATAATTTTACACCTCATTTCCTATCCACTCCTTGGCTTTTATTTACTTTTAGGGCAACTTTTAGGGACCATATAAATTCATCATTTCTTTTTTTTAAAAGAAGAGAGGAGGAAAGAAAAAAAAAGGAAGGAAAATTTAATAGAGAGAGAGAGAAGCGCCATTTCTTTTGGGGGAGGAGGCTGCACAGTTTTGGAGCTCGAAAGCAGAGACTTTAGTTCTTCCACAGGTTTTTCTATTTGATCCTCTTATCATGTTTTTCTTTACTTTTCCATCAATCTTTCTTGTAAATACCATCATGAGTGAGTAAACTCTTTAGATTTGAGTTGGGAAACATGTTTTAGATTAATTTGAGGATTTGGGTAGGTATTTCCTTATTTTACATAAATATGAGTTTTGATTCCTTCCTTGTGTGCTTGATTTACTTGCCTAGTGTTGGTACCCATTGGGTATTGTGTTAATCTTTGATTGAAGGGCGAAAGGTGAAAGTCATTGATAGATAATCAAGGATTGGAACTTAAAATCACCTAGATTTAGAAATGAACTAGGATTTTAAGAGGAATTAATTATTGGTTACAAAACTTAAGGGGTTTTAATGTAATCAAATAGCATCAGAAAGTAGGTTTGGTTATTTTAGAACACACTTTGGTTTGCTTGAAAAGATACCAAAGGAATTTAGAATCAATTTCCTTCAACTCTATTTTTCCCTAAAAATTGGAATGCCCAAGACAAATCCCAATTAATTTATGCATAAACCCCCAACTCTGGAATCACTTTTAGCATAATTAGACTTTGATTTGAATTACCCATTGTTAATTTAGTTTAATTACAAACTAGATCTAGAATTTATTTGTTTACCCCCTTTTACCCATTTCAATTAGATTAATCAATTTTCCTTGCTTATTTACATTTACCATTTATTCATAAATCATTAGCCCAAATAATCTCTTCATTCATAGTTTGGTAATCAAGCGTCAAATCCTCGTGGGAGCGATACTTGATTCATCACTTTATTACTTGAGATGACCGTATACTTGCGGATAAGTCACATCAGTAAGCTCTATGCAAATATCCTCTTTGATACTTACCTTAGGTCTACTTACCAATTTTGTTTGTAATAAAAAAATAAAGAAACTAAAAAATAAAGAAAATAAGAAAATACAAATAACAATTCACATAATTCTAACTCTAGTCTCCTAAGGGGGTTAAAATTCCTAATCAGTTACAACTACCTAATGGTCTAAGTCTTCTAACATGATTCAAACACTTCAAAACACCTCTTGAATTAAAAGAAAAATAGATCAAATATCAATTAGAACCCAAGAACACACAAGAACTTGCATAAGCATACAATTTTCAGATTTTGACAGATTTACAATAGTAAGAAATCCAATTTTTGAAAAATAGTTAGACATGCCTAAAAATCATGAAAAAATTACATAATACAGCTAAAACATCATACAATATCATAAAATTTATAAATCAAACAAAATTATGGCAGAATGGTCTACACAAATAGTAAGTTTTTCTAGTAATGAATCGCACTATTTTTTTTGTAAAATTCATAACTCATCAACCACAATAGATATGAATGCGAAACTAATTAGAAAAAATTCACAAGATTTTGAACTTAATTTTAGACACTAGATTTACCCAAAAATATTAATAAACAAGTGAGATATTGGCTTCACAAATTGAATATTCTGCAAATCAGGTTTTGCAGGAACCCTAAATTCAAACAGCTATAACTTATAAAATATAAAAGCTTTTTAAATGATTCTTGATTCTAAAATTAATAAAATTTCGCTCAAAATATGAATATAATTTTTCTAAAATTTTTACAGATTTAGAAGATAACAAAAAATAATAAAAACATGGGAGATAGAAAACTGAGTATGTGCGAGTTGTATATCCTAAAATTAAACATGGTTACATAATCTACATGAACATGCAAGATAAATTAGAAAATAATGAGCATAAAATTAAATATTATAGGGCATAAATCTTGAAAAGAAAATGATAAAAACCAACATTCAAGAAAAATTTTACAAGAAAATCTTCTTGAAGAAAAAAAAGAACCAAAACAGTTTTGAATATCCCTTTAAATCTCCTATAGCTCTAAAATATCTCTAAATAGCTCTGAATTTTCTGAATATTTCTAAATCTCTTTTTTTTCTTTTTTTTTTTTCTCTCATTTTCCTTCTCCCTCAGTAGGGTATTTATAGGATTTTGAGAGAGAGGTGTAATAGGGTTTGGAGTCCTAGGATGTTAAGGTTAAGATAACTTAAACAATTGGGATTACGAATTTTGGTAAGGTGGAATATGGGTGATGTGTTTTAACTAATAGGAAGAGAGGGAAGGGGCAGCCAATAAGGAGTGAGGAAGAGAGTGGGGCGAGTAGGAGAAAGAGTTTGTATGGGAGAGGAGAGAGGTGTGGTAGAGTGCGAGGGTTGTAAAATTGGATAACTTAAACAACTGAGATTGAGAAATTTGGATGAGATTGAGATATGGATGAGGTGTTTCAACCAATAGAAAGAGAGGGAAAGGAAAAGACACTAATAGGGAGTGAAAAAGAGAGTGGGGCCAAGTGGAAGACAGAGTTTATATGGGAGAGAGAGAGAAAAAAATATTTTCTTATTTTAATTTTCAGAAAATAAATTAAATAAATTATATTTAAAATTTCTAACTAGACTTTCTTAGATCCATATGGCCCAAAAAAACTTAATTAGGTCTATTTAAGAACTACACATATTAAATTTAAATAAAATAAAATTTTATTTAAATTTAATTAAATTAATTAAATTTTTTTTTTCAAGATTATATCACAAAATTAATAATTTAACTTCATGACTCTAATTATAGCTTATAGTTATAAAATTTTTTTATAATTAAATTTTTTATAATTTCAATACATATATTTATAATAAATCACAAAATAAGGTTACACCTAATAATCGCATAACAAACGATAAACAATTTTGTATTCGTCAACAGTATCGTATCATATGACCATTCTTGGCTGTCACTTCAGCGGAAAAATAGACCTTGCAACCGATGCCATTAATCTTGTCCACATATTGAATCTGGATGAGTGGCATCTTTTCTATGGTACTGCTACCACTGCCATCAAACTCAATGGAAAATTCTGAAGCCTCAATTATTGGGACTTGTGCAAGTCTTGTAAAAGTCTCTAGCCTATGCTTCTTCCACATAATTATAGGGTGTTTAAGATAATTTTATATACAGTGAATTAAATTTATTTCAATCAAATTTTAATTTACCTTATTAATTTAAAATTTATTTGTAAATTTATCATTACAAATGTGTTCTATATCAATTATATTGTTGTCACCGTCCAATTGGTCCTAAAAAGATTTTTCTATTATTCTTTATATATATATATATATATATAAATATAAATTAACCCTTAAAAATGATTTTGTTAGAGTTTACCTAACTTAATAGGAGAGTTGAAAAATTTGTTGTGACAAAATTTATTCTATTTATTTTATATAAAAATTAAGTCAAATATTTATTTTACCCCTTTAACTATTAGTTAAAACTCACATAAATTTTTAAATTTTTTCTAGGTTCAAACATATCTTTTAACCTTTAAAAATAGATTAAATAATGTTATTAAAAAATTGGTAAAGTTAATTATTGTCTGAATAAAATATTAATTTTTATATTTTAAATTATTAAAGGAATATAAAAAATAAAAAATTTTCTTTATTTATTTTGTAGAAATAAAAATGAAATTCAATTTTCTTCTCAACCGCTCTCCCTCCCAAGCTTGTTTTTGCATATCCACCTCCCCTTCTCTTTTTTGCATTTCGTATCTCTCTTCTGTCCAAAATCTCCATGGTTAAGTGTTACTTTTATGCGGCTTGAATTTTAAAAATGTCTTTATAAGTGCAATTGTGATTCGATGTGAAAATTTCACGTTACGACTTGATTGAAATAAAAAGTGAGATCAATAGTGGGCAACTCCCCTGCTATATGACCAATATAAATATTGTAATATTTTGGTAAAGTTGTAATATATTTAAAAAATATACTAAAGTTAGGGTTTGAGAGTCTGAATGATTGTATATTGATCTTTTCATCATAGTAGAAATTTTTTCTATTGTCCTACCCGTGAACGTAGATCTTACGGTCGAACCATATTAAATTCTATGTTATCTATAAAAATGTATAAAAATACAGCTAACCATGTAGATTCACATGAATATCAACATTATTTACCCTGCCATGGACAAGAGATGGCTGGAAAGAGCTGATGTTGTTGGAGTTGGTACAACACTGATATAGGCAGCATACATGACTTTATGCTGCAAACAGATGATGAAGCAACACCATTGAACAGTAAGTTTGATGAATTTGGTTCTTTTTTAGCTAAGGTTATTATTGCAGGGATTTGTATACTAGCATATATGGATTGTGAACAAAGGCCACATATGGATTGTGAGCAAAGGCCACTTTCGTTATCCTTCCCAAGTTCCCATGGTGGGCTCTTGCGTGGTGCAATCCATTACTTCAAGCAAAATGGTCCAGGTAACCAATAATTCACCAATAGTTGTAAAGATGGAGTAGCATCAGCATGTGACGAAGATTTTATAAGCTATACTCCTTAGCTCCAAATTATTGATAGGTTGCCTACAGAGACAAGCAAAAGGGCTAGTGAAAGAGAGTAAAAGAACATCAGTAATTGTTTTAAACAAATAAAAAAAAAATTGTTTTACGAGGCCAATGGCTTGGGCTTTATTTTCTGACTATGATAGCAGGCTTTAACGGTTTAGCCGTTTTGTGATTGAAACTCGAAAACGCTGGTAAGGTGTCCATCTCTGCTCTTCGTGGATCGCGAGCCCATACAATTAGCCGCTTGTTTAAGACATCAGACTCTTCAATTGCGTGAATTTGCTTTGCTTTTGTTGCTAGGAAAGCATACTTAGGCTCTATTTCATTCTACAAACTATATATCTGCCCCTTTTCTGCTGCTTCTTCGTTCCTTCTGTGCTTTCTTCCTTCCCTTTCCCTCTATATATTTGTGGCTGATCAAACACCTTGATTAAGTCATGATGAGAATGCTGAGCCTTAACATTGACATCTGACATCACCTTCTTAATTTTAATTTGTGTTTGTGTTAGGTACATTTCACATCAACTAATCAAAAGAAAAAGAATCTACAGCTCACTTAAATCGTAAATTATTTGTTTCAAGTAAAGCAACCAAAGAGGCCAAAAATCAAGAGCTTGCCTTACCTCATTTTCTATCACGTTTATACAATTTCATTAGCTTTTTACGTGAAACACGAAACTTCTTAATTAATTATAAACTTCTGATTCTTTGAAACATCTGTTTTCCGAACCACGTGGTAGAAAATGGGGTTAATTTTGACCATGCCTTACCCCAAAAATTACTAAGAAATATATATATGCTGATAAAGGAAAAATTAAATTAAATTTTCAATATTTTTGAAAATTTCTTCTTTATATACCGTTATTGGTTAAATTGTGAGTTGCAAACCATATTTTTGAAAGCTTTAATTTCAATAAAAAAAATTGCATGTAATAGTAATAATAATCATGTGATTATAAATGAAATTTATTAATCAATATTCAAATACTTTGTTTTTTAATCACATAATATTTTATATGCTTAAATTTCATTATGTTTAGAACTATAATATTTATATTTCATCATGTAGTGTGAAGAAGGACCTATATATGATAACATTGAAATTGAATTCAAGCACGATCATTTTGAGGTACCCACAAAACTTTTAATTTATCATTGACAGGCAAACCATAATTGTTTCTTTTTTTTCTTTTCCTTAATTTCTTATCATTTGCTTGATATATGAAGTTGCTTTGCGTCATCGTTTCTTGATTAATCTCTATCAACTTTAATTTTTGGTAAAAGAACAGCAACTACGCAACATTTGGATCACCTAGAAATTACAGGTTTGCTATAACCAACATACCCAGATTGGCCAAAACAAGAAGCACACATGGTAATTACAGGACATCCTATAGCGTGGTCTCGCTAGCTACTTTTTGTGGGGAAGTGGGTCTTGGGTCTCTCGATCCATCAAATATTGGTGAAATCATTGGATGGGATGGGGTTAGGGAAAAGGGATGGAAGGGCTTTTGAAAAAAAAAAAGGATGTAAGAGCTACTCTGTTGTGTAGCCCAGGCTTACTGCTATTGGACCCTTGATAGACAAATTTAAAATATATATATATAGATCGTAAGACAGCTTGAAAGCTATTTTGACTTTGCCGGATTGGTGGTATCAGAGAAGGCATAAGCTGGCTATACTACCAGATCCAAGAGTTGGAAAGGTCAGGCTAGTATCATTTGTATCCACAACGGTTGATCCACCTACATCACCTGATTTCAACTCAGGTTCACCAAATGTTGTATAATTGATGTATTGAGGAGGACGGAATGATGCCACCGGAAAGATGTAATCATCATCTTTCTTCTCAGCTTCTGCAGCATGTTGCAGCTCCAATGTAAACTGGAGCTTTTCCACAACATCGTGCATGGATGGCCAATCAATCCCATTATCACGCGCGCAACTTTCAGCTATCTCCACGATATTATTAAAACAATCAGAAGATATCTTTCCCATGAGATAGGGATCAACTATTTGATGAATTGTCCCACCCTGGATGCATTTTCGTGCCCAATTTGCTATATTCCACTGTTGCTCCAATTTTTGATCGAGTGGTTTTCGGACACACAACACTTCAAACAGCACCACACCAAATGAGTACATATCAGATTTGTTGTACACTGCGGAAGCGTGTAAAATATAAAAAAACAAAGAAAACACACAAAATAACAATATTTACGTGGTTCACTCTCTTAACATAGGATTATATATACGGGAATGCCATCTCAACATAGCGTGTCTTCAACTGCAAGGGCAATAGCCCTCTCATCAATAGACAAGAATTCTTTCCTCTTGAATTCTATGTCCTTTCTCCACTTTCGGCTGAAGCTTCTTTCTATGGATAAAGCCACCCTACATGAGCAAAGCCACCCCCCAAGCCAAATAACCTTTTCGCCATTCTCCAATTTATATGTTAATTCCATCAATTTTAATATAATTAAGAGTCCCACTCAATTTAGAAATAATACTAAAATAAGAGTTCTACTCAATATAGAAAATATTCCTTAATCCTATCGAGTACTATTTATCTCACTCAAATTAGAAATAAGTCTCTCTAAATTTCACTAAGATTTTGAGTCATAATTCTAACAAGATTTTTCTATCAACTACTTGCGTCGAGCATATTCTGGATCTGGATAGCCCCAAGTGCCTTTTACTAGCGTACTAACTGTAGTATCGTTTACACCTATTTTGGACAATCCAAAATCTAAAACTTTGGCAACCCAATTTTCATCAAACAAAATATTGGTATCATCTAGGTGAATAGGGTTGTATGGTTTGGTTTGATTTACATTCGATTCTTTGTAAGAATCGAATTAGAATTGAACTTGATTCTTTCATTTTTTGGAATTAAAAGAGGAACCAAATTTTAGTTTTGGTTCAGTTCTAAGTGCTTTTGATTTCAGTTTGATTCTATTTTCAGTTCTAGTTTTGATTCGGATTCGATTCAGTTATTAGTTCCTATACTTAAAATTATAGTATTATTGTATTCCTTTTAAAATAACAAAAACAATTATATGTTTCTAACATTAAAATATCAATAAAAATAATAACAGTAATATTAAAATAATAATACTTATATCAAAATAAAATATCAATATAGTAACATAAACATAATAACTTACTCAAGATATATACTTAAATTAAACTAACAATTCTCACATAAAAATACGAGATAACACCAAATATCCATAATGTTAGCACTGAATGGGGATAACTC
This sequence comes from Hevea brasiliensis, assembly GCF_030052815.1. NCBI lineage: Eukaryota > Viridiplantae > Streptophyta > Magnoliopsida > Malpighiales > Euphorbiaceae > Hevea > Hevea brasiliensis. The sequence goes on from NC_079508.1 coordinate 64,305,330, forward strand.
AGTGGACCAGCATCCTGCCTAAGTTCTTTTGACCTATAGCATTTAGTTTATTACGTTATAAGGGATTAGAGTTGTGTTTCTGTTAAAAGTTTAAGCTTTTGGCACGGTATTAAGTGTTTGATCATACAATTGGTATCACAGCCAAAGTAATAGGTTTGAATCTTTGGCAGGTGCTAGGGGTAGATTATTGGCATTAAATGGGGATAACTCAGTAGATCAACATCCTGCCCAGATTCCTTCGACCTATGGCGCTTGGGTTACTACGCTATAAAGGGTTAGAGCTACACCTTTGCTAAATGTTTAAACTTTTGGTATAGTAGTAGCTGTCCGATCCTACATATAATAATTCATATAATATTTCCATTTAAATTATAAAATAATAGCAAATCAACAAAAATAATATAAGTTAGGATTAATGTAACCTAAACCAAGGCATAAGACTATCATAGTTTTTGGTTTTAGAGAAATTCTTTATTATATTTTCATTCAATTATTTAATGTTAAAATTTTGTTGGACAATATATAACTTATACAATTTTTACTAATTTAAATTTTAATTCAGAATAATAAGTATTAAAAATAAATTTAATTTTAATATAGTAAATGTTATTTATAAAAATTTTGTAAATTATAATTAAAACTTTTTCAAATTAAAAATAAGATAACTAATGTTATATTAAACTTAGTGAATTTAATTATTAACTCTGACTCTTAAATATTATTTTGGCTCATACTCTCTACTATGATCACATACCTCATAAAATATTTTATTTTGGATCCTACCACTAACATTATTAGTAGGTCATAATTCAATCACATGAAACAACACGTGCATAAATTAAGTCACTTCATAACATATATCTTAATAAATATATTCTATTGTCTTAAACATATTTTTAAATTATATAATTTTTAACAAGAAAGTATACTACATGATAAAAATGTGATTTAATAAGATAATGAATGACTATAAAATGATTTAATGTATTTATAATTAAAAATAATAAAAGGTATATTGGGTTACATATATATTCTTATAACTAAAAACAAATTAAGTTATATATACAATCATCTTAATTGTATAATATATATATAATTTTATTGAAACTATGTAATATATCTAAAATATATGAAAAATACATATGTACAAAATTGGTTTTTTTGTTCGGTTTCGGTCCAATTTTGGTTTGGTTCTTGATTAAGAATCAAAATCAAACCAAAATAGTAAAATAACTTCTTGGTTCTATTCATTTCTACAATGGCGGTTCTTTTTCAATTTCAATTCGATTCTTGATTCGGTTCAGATCCCCAAGAACCATGCGTAGTCGTAGACTCTTATTTTGTCATGAGTATGTGTATTGAAATGTGAGAAACGATGATGAAAAATTATATGTTGTAAGATGTAATTGGAGGCATGGGCTGAATTATTAATTAGTGGCATGATCTTGAAAAAAATTAATAATGTGTTTTTTTGGGAAATGAATTTAATTAAATTTAAATAAAATTTTGTTTTGTTTAAATTTAATATGGGTAGTTTTTAAATGTACCTAATTAAGCTTAATTGAGCCCTATGGGCTTAAGAAAACCTAGTTAGGAATTTTAAATATGACCCATTTAATTTATGTTTTGAAAATTAAAATAAAGAAAATATCTTTTTCTCTATCACTCTCCCACACAAACTCTCTCTTCCCCTTGGCCCTATTCTCTTCCTCACTCCCTATTGGTGCCACCCCCTTTCTCTCTCTTCCTATTGGTTGGAACACCTTACCCATATCCCAGTCTCACCCAAATTCCTCAATCCCAGTTGTTTAAGTTATCTGAACCTTATCACACTAGGATTTTAAACCCTACCACACCTTTTTCTCACTCCGTATTGGTGCCTTCCCTTTCCCTTCTTTTCCTATTGGTTGAAACACCTCATCCATATCTCAGTCTCACCCAAATTCTGTAATCCTAGTTGTTTAAGTTATTTGAATTTTATCACCCTAGGACTCCAAATCCTATCACACCTCTCTCCCAAAACCCTATAAATACCCTCAAAAAGAAAGAAAAAAAAAGGAGAGGAGGAGAAGACAAAAAAGATAAATAAATAAATAAATAAAAAGAAAAAAAATTAAAGAGAGGAATAACCAAAATTCTTTTAGTTTTTCTTTCTTTCTAGTGATATTTCTTAGAGGTTAGTTTTTTTAATTTTCTTTTCAAGATCTATGCCATGTAATGTTTAATTCTATGTTCCCTGTTTTTAATTTATTTTATATATTCATATAGATCATGTAATCATGTTTAATTTGAGGGGATACACAACTCTGCACATGTTCAGTTTTCTATCTCTCATATTTTTATTATTTTTCATTATTTTCTGAATCTGTAAAAAATTTGTAAAAATTATATTCATATTCGACACGAAACTCTATTAATTTTAGGCTTAAGAATCACTAAAAAAGCTTTAATATTTTATAAGTTATGACTGTTTGAAGTTAGGGTTCTTGTAAAATCCGATTTGCAGGATACCCGACTTGTAGAGCCCATATCTCCCTTGTTTCTTAATATTTTTGTGTAAATCTGGTGTCTAAAATTAAGTTTGGAATCTTGTGAATCTTTTTCAATTAGTTTCGCATTCATATCTGTTATGGTTGGTGAGTTATGAATTTTACAAAAAAGTAGTGCGATTCTATTACTGGAAAAAGTTACTATTTGTGTAGACTATTCGGATAGGGTTTTGTTTGGTTTATAAATTTTATGATATTGCATGATTTTTAGCTATCTTCTGTAATTTTTTCATGATTTTTAGGCTTGTCTAACTATTTTTCAAAAATCAAATTTTTTGCTACTGTCAATCTGCCAGAATTTGGAAATTGAACGTCTATGCATGTTCTTGTATTTTCTTGGGTTCCAATTGATATTTGATATATTTTTCTGTGCTTTTTTAATTCAATAACTATTATGAAGTGTTTGGAATATGTTAGAAGATGTGGACCCTTAGGTAGTTGTAACTAATTAGGAATCTTAAACTTTTAGAAGACTAGAGTTAGAATTCAATGTAAATTGTTATTAATATTTTCTTATTTTCTTTATTTATTTTATTTTCTTTAGTTTCTTTATTTTTTTATTACAAATAAAATTGGTAAGTGGCCCTAAGGTAAGTATCAAAGAGGGCATTTGCGTGGAACTTACATGGAGCTAAACAGGAGTAAGCCAGGGATATCATTGCCATACTGGAAGAGAATACCCTTTTTTAAGGGTAACTTGCCCCAATGGCAACTGTAATTACTAACAAGCAAGTAATCCTAAATTTCTAGAATAACCATTGGCATGAAATTATAGTAATAATAGGATTTTTATTTGGTAAATTAAAATTAACTTTGTTTTTAATTTAACTGACGTTTGCATGTAATTAATTTAAATAAATAGTTTGTAAATTAAAATTAATCTTGTTTGTAAGTTAAACTAACATTGGCATATAAAATAAATTTAATTTAATACTTGATAATTGTAAAATAAATTTGCATGTTAGAAATCTTTATTAGGTTGTGATTGTTTGGTCCTTATGTGATATTAGAATAAATTACACATGTATATAATTAACTCAGTTCAATTATCCTTAGGGTAACTTGGTGAAAATTAATTAATTAGGTTAAATAGAAACGTAGGGTTATTTGAAATTGAATTTGTTTATAAATTAAATTCTCAATAATAAATTAATTTTCGTCATATGGTAAATATCATTTAAATAATTAGCAACCCCATAGATAGGAATTACTTGTGCATGAAAATAATGTGTAAACAACAACCCTTTTGTAAATTACTTGCGTGTGTAGGATTAGAATTACATTTTTTAGGATAAAGTTTAATAAAAGAATAATAAACAAGACTTCTAGAAACAATAGTAGAGGGTGACACTCGAATTAACGAGGTTAGACTAGGCGTAAGGGGTGCCTAACACCTTCTCCTTACGTAGTCACTATCCCGAACCTAGACATTGGGCTATGGTAATAACGGTTGTGAAAACTCTATAAGGAGTAAGTTGCCATCCATGACCCTCGGAAGAAACATTGAATATGTCCCGGTTTTTACCCGGGTGGTGACTCCTGTCTATCTATGTCTTCGTGGCATAAATCCTTAGTACTGTGGTAGTATTATGGGAAGACGGTACTTATCAGTGGTTTGATTCTATTAGGATTGTATGAAGCGCATATCTGGGAAATTCTGTCCAAGGAAGTGATACTTAAGTGAGACCATTATGACTCCACCATCTTTCCTGGGCATTGCCTGGTGCATTTTATATAATTCTAGTGGATGATATTTTGCCTCACGCCCCCCTCCTACAGCAGTAATATGAGTGGCACTAGCATAGAGGTAATGCAATCCACGAGCAGCACCAATGCAAATATCAAGCCTTTGCTTCCATGGAAATGGATCATTGTTAGTTTCATACAAATGTTTTTGGAGAGTCCCCTTGATCATGTATTCATACACGAGGATCATTTTGTAACACCCCTATTTGTATAGCCTGGTATATTTCACTGTTCCGGTGACAGGTGTCGATCCGGACAATTATTGGGATTAGGGCCACACTTAAGACAACTTGAGAAGCCATAAACACAAATAATTAGTAATGTTTAATTAGTTAACTATAAATAAGAAAAACAGAACATAAGAGGTTAAGCAGTGAGAGTCACGGCGATGAGTGACCTCCTGAAGCAGCTGAAAGTCGTTTTAAACTCAAATTTGGAACCGTAAAAAGTGACGCTGCGCTCCTTAGGACCCTTATAAACACAGTGAACAAGAGAAAATCACGAAAAAGAACTATTAAGCCAGTCAAATAATTAGGTCAGGGAGCCGGAAGAAATATGGAATTAATTGCAAACCGGGATAAACCGGCGAGGGGCAATTTGGTCAATTGACCCCGAGAGATGACTCCTGACCTAACTGTCAAATAAAATTAGACAAAAGAAAATTTCGAAATCGAGAATTAAATTAAAGAACTAATAGAAAAAAAAAAAAGGAAAATGAAGGAAAATGAAAAAGTGTAGGAAGATGACATCATGCATGATGCTATAAATAGTATAATTAATAAATTCAATTAATTAGATATTTTGGTCTTTCATAAGATAAATATGCATAAAAAGGAAAAGAAAAGAAAAAGAAAATTTAAAAAGTTTAATTACATCACCTTTATGACATCATCATGATGTCAAAAATAATTTTGATTTTCCTACCATAATTGACCAAGTCAATTAAGTGAAAATACATATAAAACTAATAAATTAAAAGAAAAAAAAAAGTCATTTTGGCCTTCTTCCCTTCCATTGCCGCCTCCCTCTCTCCCAAGTTCTCTCTCTTAAATTTTCCTCCATGAAAGCTTTTTTTTAAGCTTTCTAAACACTAATTCCAACATAAATCCTTTAATTTTCTTGAAGAAAAATTATAAGCAAGTCTTGAAAGGAAGATTAGAAGGAGAAGAATTGAAGAAAATTGAGAGAAAGTGAAAGATTTGAAGATTAAAAATTCAAAGAAAGGTTAGTAAGCTAAACTTGAAATTCTAGTTGAATTAATTGTGTTTATAGTTCAATTAACTTAGAATTATGCTTAAAATGAAAATAAATTAATTGTTGGAGGATTAAAGCAAAATTCATCCAGCTAGGGTTTGATGTGTGTGCATGAATTTGATGGAGTTAAAGGTGTATATGAGCTTGATAGAGTTATAGAAGCATGTATATAGGCATTGAATTGGTTAAATGAAACAACTTAGTGAGTTAGGGTTTTGGGACTTAGGGTTTGTGAACCAAATTTTGGAGAAATGCATAAATGATATCTTTGACCAATTGTGGACTGAAAAATGGTCAATAATGACCAAGGGAAATGTATGGGAATTGTTAGAATGGAAGACAAATTCGTAGGTCAATTGCAGCATGACCAAACCAACTTTGAAGGACCAAAACTCAAATTTTACAAGTACAATTGATATGCCACCAATTGAGGATGAAAATAGACATAAAATGGCACAATTTTCATTAAGGAACCATGCCCAAAAACTGACCAAAACTTAGTGAAACAATTGACCAAATTGAAATGAGAGCAGGCTGCCACTGCACCAAACTGACCAAATGAACAGTAAACTGTTCATTTGGTCATAACTCGAGCTAGGTAGGTCAAATTGACCTGAAATTTTAACCATAATTAGATAAGATATAGATATAAAACTTTCATGAAGAACACCAACCCAAATTATGCCATTAACCCATTCAAAATCATTGAGAAAAGTTAAACTACTGTACTTGCAAATTGCAGAATTTCCATTTGAGCAGTAATGTTTGGATGGCTATAACTCTCTCTAGAAAACTCGGATTTAGGCGATTCTTGAACCGATGGAAACCTAAGACATAGTAGAACATTTCATATGAGGAAAGTTAGACCAAATTATGAACTTAACTTGATCAAATTACTGACCAAAGTTGGATCAAAATCTGCCAAAACCCAAAATCTCAGCATGAACAGTGCACGTGAACAATAATTTTATTTTGGCCATAACTTGAGCTACAAAACTCCGATTGAGGTGATACAAAAATGAGAATACACTTAAGACAATAAGAAACATTTTCTATGAAGGAAGTTTTATCAAATTCCAACAGTAGATCGACCAATGGAACAGTACAACTTCGGAGCACCAAAACCGAAAATTGGCAATTTTGCCAAAATGACCTAAGCTTTGAGAAAATGACCAAAACCAACAAGTTTGGTGACCAAAATGTGGTATGTGGGTGAAGTTGGAGTTCCCATACCTATTAAGCCTTAGAAAGTCAACTATTTGACTTGAATAGTTCATTTAATATTAACCCGAAACTCAAAATTTAAATAACTTCTAATTTAACACTTTAGAGCTATGTAAATGTGAAGCTAATTTTATTTTTGATTTATTTTAAGTTCTAGTACTGAAACATTGTATAATTGCGTGTTTAGGTGGAAAAGAATCTGGAGAACAGAGGAGTCAGTCGAGGCCAACAGGCGACTCGTTTGAGGTTTGTGCACAAAAATTTTTAAATTATAGTTTTCATAATGGAAATTGATTTGTTATACATTGTGAATATGTTTTATTCATTATGAATTTTGAAAATGTTGTGTTGCCTATTTTACAATGGAAATTTGAAATAAAAATTATTTATTGATTTGTAAGGAATATTTGAACAATATGGTTTTGAATTTAGTTATGGCTTTGGAATTTTATTTGAGAATTTGTGTGTTGCCTACTGTGGAAATGGAGATTTGAAATGAAGCTTGTTTAATTGTTGCATCAATTATAATTGAACATTATATTTTTAAATCGTTTTAATTCACACTTGGCATGGCAATATTAATATGTTCCTCATCCACTTGTGGGGTGAGTTTGATATTTGATCAATTTCCTCCCTCTCTGGCTTCCCAGTCTGAGGGGCGAGTTTGAATGAGTACTCATTAGCTAGCTAGCCACTTCCCTCATTGATTTCGATTAGTGAGGGTGTTTGCCTTGTCGTGATGTACACACGGCATGTTCAGAAATTTTGTGTCATGGCCTAAGTTGTGTTATTGTTTGGCAACACTATGTTTATTAAATTGTTTGACCAAGTTGTGCTATATTAAGTTTTGAAAATTATGATTTGTTATAAATGTGATTTGAGAAAAAATTTGTGAAATGCGATCATGAGATTTTTGAATGATGACTTGTTCATAAATGTTTTATATTTTGCATTTTATGCTTTATTGTGCACCACTGAGTATTTATTTATATACTCAGCGATAGCTTTAACTTCTTTGTCATGAGATAGAGAAAAGGACATAGCAATAGAGTGAGTACTCTGATCGAGAGAGCACGGTTGAAGAATTTCTATCTGGTATTGTCTATACCCTAGTAGTTTAGTATGATGTAAATATGATTGTATGCATATGTATCTCTGTAGTTTGAGCGATTTGTTCAGATAAATTTGTAATAATATTATTCTTAAGATTTTGTGTTTGTAAATTTAATAGTGAATGTAAATTAAATATTTAAAATGCAATGTGCATGAGTTTATGAAATGTTTTGAGTTATTAATTTTTGATTAGAAATTTGGATTTTGAGTTGAAGTGTTGCCATTGTTGTTGATTTGAAGTTTGGTGGTTGCAAATGAAGTTGTGATTGAGAAAAATATTGGGAGTGTTTTTATTTTCAGGTTTTGAAGAACTGTTTTCTCAAAATACAGACGGCACTCTGCCGAAATTTTTGTAAAAATTGCGGAGATTTTAAATATCCAAAAATTTGATTTATGTTTGGACTTTAAATAAAGGTTTTTAATATCTGAAAAAAATTTTTACCCACCAATTCCAAAATGAACGAAAATTGTTTTAAAATCCCTTGTAGTATATTTAATGGGTTACCGGTAGGTGAAGTACGGTAATTCATTAGGTGTACTACGGAAACATGTTACATCTTACGAGGAGTAGGGTGTGACATGTTTAGTGGTATCAGAGCAAAGGTTTTAAAATAAATTTTGAACTGTGAATTTGAAATATTTTGTCAGTAAATACAACTGCTCAAATGTTGATATATATGACATATTTACATCATGAATATGCGCTAATGGAGGTCAACCTCCTTGTGTTTGTTATTAGAGAGTAGAAAATTTCTAGAAAATGGAATGAAAGAGGCAGATCATTCCGTAGAGCAATCTGTTGAGGCTGAGGCCCAAGGAGAAGTCCCAGTACTCCAGAATGTGAGTGGGTCAGCCACTCTAGCTCCTCCTCAAGCACCGCGATTCCACCTTTCGGTTGCAATGAGATGGCTGCGTTCTTTCAACAAATGGCGGGGAATGTGCCGCCTCAAACACAGACACAAGCATCGGTTGCACAACCACAGTCACCGCCTCGGCAATATGAGAAGTTAATGAAATTTGGGGCTATAGAATTCAAAGGAGCGATAGATACAGAAGCGAGCGGTGGTTAGAGAGGATGGGCGGTTTTGAAAACTACGATGTCTTTGAAGAGTTGAAGTTTGAATATTGATTATCATACGCACGGAGATGCATATGAGTGGTGGAAGACCATCCCCTACTGATGCAGTACGACCACGGTCCTCACATGGGCGGACTTTTAAGGGAATTTACAAAGTGGGTCCCCAATACTTATGTAGACATGAAGTGCAAGAGTTTTTAAGTTTAAAGCAAGGTGATAGGCTGTAGCGAGAATATGGCGGGATTTTTCAAGGCTAAGCCATTATGCTGGAAGCTTAGTCACTGCCCCCAGAGACCGGTGTAAGAGATTTGAGGCTGGGTTGAGGCCTAGCTGGAGAATGCAAGTGGTGGGGTTCCGACACAGAATTTTCTGAATTGATTTCACAAGCCACAGGCTGGAAAGGATAGAATCGAGAATGGGCGGTGAAAAAGAGTACACAAGAGAAAGAGAAAAGCGAAAGGTTCTTGGCCAAGCTCCGAGAGTGGCTCGGGAAAAGAAAACATTTTAGAGGGTCTAGCTCGCGCAAATCGGTAGAGATGGATCTTACGGGCGAAACCACCCCAATCCGATCGGCAAACTCAGCAGCCTTGTGACAGAAATTTGTCGGATCGACTTTGTGAGACTTGTGGTAAACCACATAGTGGAGTATGTTATAGAGCTATAGGAGCATGTTTCAATTGTGGAGGGACTGGTCATTTTGCTAAGGATTGCGTAAGTCCACGCCGTTATGGATCATTTACCACGTCAAAAGGATCAGCTCAAGTTTCTACCCCAAAGAGTTCACCAGCAGTTGGTAGAGGCGGAGGCAGAGGTAGGGGTAGTATGCTTGGAAGTCAGAATATTGTAAATCAACCAGGACAAGGTAATGCTCCAGTGAGAGTATACACTATGCGACAGAGGAATGAGGATGAAACTTTTGACATGGTTCCTGGTATTTTCTCGATTTTTGACTAAGATATGAATATATATAAAAAAAAAAATCAATTTTGATATGTTAGTGACTAGTCTTTTAAAAATTAATTTTGGAAGAGTTTGTCAGTGAAAGGTATTTGCTAGCACACAAGAATTTGTAAAATTAATTAGTAAGCCTAATTATGTAAGGAAAGAGAACCTAAAAGTAAGTTATAGTAATATAACTACCTTAGATGCGGGCAAGGGTATTACTGCTGATAGATGTCAGTGGGTACCATAATCAACATAAGTTTAAGATATTAGTGAATTTAAAAGAAATAAGATATAGGGAAGTTTATTCTATTGGGATGTATCGTAGTAACTATGCAATATTCTTGATGTTTGTGCTGTAAGCTGCAGATTACAGTACTGACTTGGGATTTATTGTGTAGAGCTACATACTACCCAATAGTACACAAGAATAAGAATAGTTGCAAATGGCATCTGTTTTGGTACAGTTATGATAAGATAAAGTTTTCTTATTGGAAAGAAGTTTGAAAATCCTAACCCGGGATTTAAAACTCTAAAGTTAGAATATTGAAAGGTTATAGTTCAGTACAAAAGAAAATAATGACTACACATTAGTTCAAAATAAGCTATAGAATATCGATAGATAAAATTAAATAGAACAGTAAGAAATGAGAAAAATACTAGATGAGGAATTGCCACCAAGGCAAGAAATTTACTTAAGATGCGTAATGATATTCCGAACTATTTTATCAAGAAAGAAATAAGTTAAATCAAAGCAAACAAGATAGTGCAAAATGGCACATAGGCCTTGGTCATAAATAGAGATGGTAAGATAATGGTTATGGACCTATGGCTAAGAAAGAAAAGACTACAAAGAAAATAATTGCTAAAACAACAGCAAGAAAAGACTAAAATATTCTAAGCTAAACTGAAGGTTACATCAAATGATTAAGAGATTTGATAAGAAAAGAGTAAAACTAAGTTCTCACCTATAGGATCACAAGAGGTCCTAGAAAAGCGGATCCACTAGCACCTGATTTGTTTCCCTCTAAAATTGGAATGAAATTGAATCTAACTTATGATGAGCTCATAAGAAACTTGGCACACGAGGTAAGCAATTGATGAGTAAATAGTGTTGGTTAAAGTGTTACGGACCATTATTAGATTATGAAGCTACGCAGAAATGTGAGAAAAACACGAAAGCAATATGTATGACTATTGAGGCGGATAGTGAACACAATTTTGAGGACGAAATTATTTTAAGGGGAAGAATTGTAACACCCCTATTTGTATAGCACGGTATATTTCACTATTAGGTGGCCAGGTGTCGGTCGGACAATTATTGGGATTAGGGCCACACTTAAGACAACTTGAGAAGCCATAAACACAAATAATTAGTAATGTTTAATTAGTTAACTATAAATAAGAAAAAGCAGAACATAAGAGGTTAAGCAGTAGAGAGTCACGGCGATGAGTGACCTCCTGAAGAGAACTGCGAAGTCATTTTAAACTCAAATTTGAGCAGTAAAAAGTAGCGCTGCGGTCCTTAGGACCCTTATAAACACGATGGAAAAGAAAATCACGAAAAAGAAGCTGTTAAGCCAGTCAAATAATTAGGTCGAGGCGGAAGAAATATGGAATTAATTGCAAGCGGGATGAGCAGCGAGGCGGTTGGTCAATTGACCAGAGCGACTCGACCTAAGCGTCAAATAAAATTGGACAAAAGAAAATTTCGGAATCGAGAATTAAATTAAAGAACTAATAGAAAAAAAAAAGGAAAATGAAGGAAAATGAAAAAGTGTAGGAAGATGACATCATGCATGATGCTATAAATAGTATAATTAATAAATTCAATTAATTAGATATTTTGGTCTTTCATAAGATAAATATGCATAAAAGGAAAAGAAAAGAAAAGAAAATTTATAAAGTTTAATTACATCACCTTTATGACATCATCATGATGTCAAAAATAATTTTGATTTTCCTACCATAATTGACCAAGTCAATTAAGTGAAAATACATATAAAACTAATAAATTAAAAGAAAAAAAAAGTCATTTTGGCCTTCTTCCCTTCCATTGCCGCCTCCCTCTCTCCCAAGTTCTCTCTCTTAAATTTTCCTCCATGAAAGCTTATTTTTAAGCTTTCTAAACACTAATTCCACCATAAATCCTTTAATTTTCTTGAAGAAAAATTATAAGCAAGTCTTGAAAGGAAGATTAGAAGGAGAAGAATTGAAGAAAATTGAGAGAAAGTGAAAGATTTGAAGATTGAAAATTCAAAGAAAGGTTAGTAAGCTAAACTTGAAATTCTAGTTGAATTAATTATGTTTATAGTTCAATTAACTTAGAATTATGCTTAAAATGAAAATAAATTAATTGTTGGAGGATTAAAGCAAAATTCATCCAGCTAGGGTTTGATGTGTGTGCATGAATTTGATGGAGTTAAAGGTGTATATGAGCTTGATAGAGTTATAGAAGCATGTATATAGGCATTGAATTGGTTAAATGAAACAACTTAGTGAGTTAGGGTTTTGGGACTTAGGGTTTGTGAACCAAATTTTGGAGAAATGCATAAATGATATCTTTGACCAATTGTGGACTGAAAAATGGTCAATAATGACCAAGGGAAATGTATGGGAATTGTTAGAATGGAAGACAAATTCGTAGGTCAATTGCAGCATGACCAAACCAACTTTGAAGGACCAAAACTCAAATTTTACAAGTCCAATTGATATGCCACCAATTGGGGATGAAAATAGACATAAAATGGCACAATTTTCATTAAGGAACCATGCCCAAAAACTGACCAAAACTTAGTGAAACAATTGACCAAAGTGAAATGAGAGCAGGCTGCCACTGCACCAAACTGACCAAATGAACAGTAACTGTTCATTTGGTCATAACTCGAGCTAGGTAGGTCAAATTGATCTGAAATTTTAACCGTAATTAGATAAGATATAGATCTAAAACTTTTATGAAGAACACTAACCCAAATTATGCCATTAACCCATTCAAAATCATTGAGAAAAGTTAAACTACTGTACCTGCAAATTGCAGAATTTCCATTTGAGCAGTAATGTTTGAATGGCTATAACTCTCTCTAGAAAACTCGGATTTAGGCGATTCTTGAACCGATGGAAACCTAAGACATAGTAGAACATTTCATATGAAGAAAGTTAGACCAAATTATGAACTTAACTTGATCAAATTACTGACCAAAGTTGGATCAAAATCTGCGAACCAAAATCTCGGCATGAGCGATTGCGTGAGCAGTAATTTTTTTGCCATAACTTGAGCTACAAAACTCCGATTGAGGTGATCCAAAAATGAGAATACACTTAAGACAATAAGGAACATTTTCTATGAAGGAAGTTTTATCAAATTCTAACAGTAGATCGACCAATGGAACAGTGCAACTTCAGAGCACCAAAACCGAAAATTGGCAATTTTGCCAAAATGACCTAAGCTTTGAGAAAATGACCAAAACCAACAAGTTTGGTGACCAAAATGTGGTATGTGGGTGAAGTTGGAGTTCCCATACCTATTAAGCCTTAGAAAGTCAACTATTTGACTTGAATAGTGCGATGAATAGTAACCGAAACACAAAATTTAAAGAACGTCGAATTTAACACGTTAGAGCTAGGTAAATGTGAAGCTAAGTTTATTTTGGATTTATTTTAAGTTCTAGAACTGAAACATTGTAAAATTGCGTGTTTTAGTGGAAAAGAATACCGGGACAGAACCCGAGGAGTCGAGTCGAGGCCAACAGGCGACTCGTTTGAAGTTTGTGCACAAAAATTTTTAAATTATAGTTTTCATAATGGAAATTGATTTGTTATACATTGTGAATATGTTTTATTCATTATGAATTTTGAAAATATTGTGTTGCCTATTTTACAATGAAAATTTGAAATAAAAATTATTTATTGATTTGTAAGGAATATTTGAACAATATGGTTTTGAATTTAGTTATGGCTTTGGAATTTTATTTGAGAATTTGTGTGTTGCCTACTGTGGAAATGGAGATTTGAAATGAAGCTTGTTTAATTGTTGCATCAATTATAATTGAACATTATATTTTTAAATCGTTTTAATTCACACTTGGCATGGCAATATTAATATGTTCCTCATCCACTTGTAGGGTGAGTTTGATATTTGATCAATTTCCTCCCTCTCTGGCTTCGATCACGAGGCGAGTTTGGATGAGTACTCATTAGCTAGCTAGCCACTTCTCTCATTGATTTCGATTAGTGAGGGTGTTTGCCTTGTCGTGATGTACACACGGCATGTTCGAAAATTTTGTGTCATGGCCTAAGTTGTGTTATTGTTTGGCAAAACTATGTTTATTAAATTGTTTGACCAAGTTGTGCTATATTAAGTTTTGAAAATTATGATTTGTTATAAATGTGATTTGAGAAAAAATTTGTGAAATGCGATTATGAGATTTTTGAATGATGACTTGTTTATAAATGTTTTATATTTTGCATTTTATGTTTTATTGTTCATCACTGAGTATTTATATACTCAGCGATAGCTTTAACTTCTTTATGAGATAGAGAAAAGGACATAGCAATAGAGTGAGCTGCTACAGTCAGAGAGGAGCACGGTTAAAGAATTTCTATACGGGTATTGTCTATACCCTAGTAGTTTAGTTTGATGTAAATATGATGGTATGCATATGTATCTCTGTAGTTTGAGCAGTTGTACAGATAAAATTGTAATAATATTATTCTTAAGATTTTGTGTTTGTAAATTTAATAGTGAATGTAAATTAAATATTTAAAATGCAATGTGCATGAGTTTATGAAATGTTTTGAGTTATTAATTTTTGATTAGAAATTTGGATTTTGAGTTGAAGTGTTGCCATTGTTGTTGATTTGAAGTTTGGTGGTTGCAAATGAAGTTGTGATTGAGAAAAATATTGGGAGTGTTTTTATTTTCAGGTTTTGAAGAACTGTTTTCTCAAAATACAGACGGCACTCTGCCGAAATTTTTGTAAAAATTGCGGAGATTTTAAATATCCAAAAATTTGATTTATGTTTGGACTTTAAATAAAGGTTTTTAATATCTGAAAAAAAATTTTACCCACCAATTCCAAAATGAACGAAAATTATTTTAAAATCCCTCGTAGTATATTTAATGGGTTACCGGTAGGTGAAGTACGGTAATTCATTAGGTGTACTACGGGAACATGTTACATCTTACGAGGAGTAGGGTGTGACACATTTCCCCTTCATCATTGGAGAAACCAATCAAAGAGACAAGATGGACATGGCAGAGCTAGTATAGCGATTCACTCTCTGTTCTGAATTCATGGATGATCTATTTGGACCCTTGATATAAACGTTTGATTGCAACTATCATGGCTTCATCATTAATTTCACCTCTGTAAACTTTGCCAAAACCACCTACACCAATGATCAAGCTCTCATGGAAATTGTTTGTTGTAGCCTTAATTTCATCTAGTGAAAAGTGTCGATATAATTCTTTGGGCAATTGTGGCATTACTTGAAGTATACGGGTCATTCAAGTAGTAAAGAAAAGATATCATCCCACAGAGATTTGTTGTTTAAGTACCAAACTATAAAAGTCACGATTATTTGAGCTATCAATAATTTGTGCCAAAAATAGAGTAAGAGATGCAGCAAATTAAATTAGAAAAATAAGGAAATTATAATGAATTAAGCAATTAAAATTCTAAGCACTATACTAATTTGCTAAAATTTCAGCAAGTAATTAAAGATTTAATTAATTAATGATAAAAATTGATTGTAGAGTTGAGGTTCATGAAGTAAATTTCATTGGGATTTAGATAGGCAAAACCAAGATTAAGGGAAATACAAGTTTGAAGGAAGTTGATTCTGATTTCCTTTAATTTCTCTTTTAAGCAAACTAAAGAGTGTTTTAAAGGAAACTAAACTCTATTCTCATGTGA
Source organism: Hevea brasiliensis (assembly GCF_030052815.1). Taxonomy (NCBI): domain Eukaryota; kingdom Viridiplantae; phylum Streptophyta; class Magnoliopsida; order Malpighiales; family Euphorbiaceae; genus Hevea; species Hevea brasiliensis. Next base: position 64,321,151 of record NC_079508.1, read on the forward strand.
TGTTTAATTACCCAAAACCCTTTAAGTACTTTAATCAACTTGAAATTCCTCTTAACCCACTAGTTTATTTCTAACACTAGGTAATTAAGTTCATTATCTTGATTATTTATCATAGATTTTCACCTCTCGGTTCTTCAATCTAAGATTAAGAATAAAACCCAAAGGGTACCAGCAATGGGTATGTAAATAAACACACAAGATAAGAATCAAAACTTATATATACTAAAATTTGATTAAAACCAGTCCAAATCCACAAATAAAACTTAAATCATTACAACCAACTCTGAAATCTTATGTATCTACTCACTCATACTTATATTTACAAGTAAAAAATATAAAATAGAGCAAGAAAATGTAAAAATAAGAATAAAAATAAAAGAATCCAGAAAAAGAAAATCTAAATCTCTGAAAATGGAAGTTGAAAACGTTACTCTGCAGGTGTTCTTCCTCCAAAAATGGCGTGGTTCCTTTTTTTCTCTTTCTCCTTATGGTAAAAATGAGAATATAATGCTTATATATCCCCTCAAGGTTTACCCTAAAAAATAAGTCTCTAAATGGATAAAGACAAAATGTGTGAAAAGAAAAAATTTTTCCATATTAGTAAATCTGCAAGCGCCATCCTACATGCCTCATGTTGATTTAAGTTATTTTCCACATGCCTTATGTTGATTCGAAGGAGGAGGAGCCTTTAGATTCTGCACGACTAGCTACACAGGGCATGTTGAAGTCCTTAAAAGTTTCGGTGTATTTTGTTCCAAAATCTCTGTCTACACGACCCAGAGTTAAATTTATATACCTCATGTGGATTCCTGCTGCCTGACTCTTTTCTTCACATGACCTTCAACACGGGGCATGTTGAAGCCCTTGAAAATCTCGGTTGGTCTTCTTCTTTTGGCAATTTTCTTCATTTTTTTCACACTGCTTTAAGCTTCCAAATCACTTTCAATTTCTTCTATACGGACATTTTTGCCTTTAAATCTTATTAAAAACTATCAAAAACATTAAAATTCCAAAAATCAAATATAATGAAACTAAAATTAACAAATTAACTAAAATAAGCATTAAAAGCATAAAATTACTAAACTAAAAAGAGCAAAATGGATGCAAAACTACTCTAAAATACCTGTATAAAATGTGTTTATCAGCAATGAAGAAGATTTTGTCTTCAAGGACTTTCCTTTCTAAGAATTCAGCCAACTACAACAAGCTAATAATTTATAATGAGAACCAGACTGTCTCTTTTTCAGCCGCCAAAAAACACCGCAACACAGTAAAGAAAGTATTATCAACAAACCAATCACAGTCCCACCAATAATGAGCCAATGTTTTCTTACCACTCGAATTCTTGATTGTTGGCAATGGTTGACTGGTGCTATTGCTGGTGGTGTAGAGGGGGAGGATGCAGGATTTGGTCCTGTAAGGTTGCCGTCGGAGTCATTCAGCCTGAAAACTTCAAGTCCATTCAGAAAACCATCTGGATACTCGCTATCCACATTCGGATAAATAGTTACGAAAAGCGTGTGATCCATAGTCTCTCCTTTCTTCACGGCAGTGACTATGTAGTCCTTGTAAATAGGAATCATATTACCTCCGCTTGATTGAAAAATGTCGAGACACACTTCAGCCATCTGGTTTTCTATAAAGATGTCGAATCGCCTTAAATCACCAAATACCTGTATCCTAGATGCACTGGTATCCCCACGTCAAATTATTGGTCAACCCTGTTCCCATTGATCGGCCGGACCAGTAGACATTTTTGGGTGCAGCATATGGTTTTATTTTCAAATAATTAAGAGAAGCACTTAAGTTGTAAAAATAAGAGAAAATGAATACCCGAGGGTCATATTCACCGAGTTGCAACAATGAGGTATCAACAAACTAAATCTCAGTCCTAAAATGAAAATAACATAAAATTACAGCGAAATTTTTTGTATAATTTTCCTTTGTTTAAAAACAATAGCTTGGTGTGGGTATTTATTGCCGGATAAGGGAAAGGGAACGGGAAGAAATTTTAAGAGAAAAAAAGCCTATTTTGATATTTTTAGTATGGGTTAATAGCCATATAAGTTTTTATAATGTTTGACAATCCAAATAAGTCTTCTAATTAATTTTAAAAAGAATCCAATAAGTTCTTTAAATTTTAAAAACAAATAAGTCCTTGAACTTTAAAGATAGATAAAAAAAATGTTGAACTATAAATTACCTTTAATATAAATCCAATTAAGGTCGAGCACAAAAATCTTCTAGTGCATTTTATTCGAAAAACTTATTTAATCTTTTAACAAAAATTGAAGAGTTTAATTAGATCCAAAGCTATTTTTCATAACTTAAATATAAACCTTTTGCTAAATTATTTATTGAAATTTATCAAGAGAAGTCTTTGCTTCTGTTGACTAGTGGCTTTATGAGGGACCTTGTGTCCACTTTTAGAGACTTATTTAATCCCACATCATTGAGAAATAGAAAAAAGTTAATGGGTTTATATAACTTTAACCCAACTACCAAAAATAACTTGGTTTAATCATTTTGGTTCTAATGGTTTAGCCATTTTGATTCTAATGGTAAGTTATTTGATGGGGTAGGGTTATTTTAATTGGTATCAGAGCCACTCTGAGTCAAAATATTATGTGAGTCTAATGGACTGCAAGGGAAGGGCTACCCGTGATTAGGGTATGAGATGGAGATTCGAGATACTAGCAAACCACAATACTCGAGGCTCCGATCCTAACTTAGCAATTGTACTCGATATAGCACAACAAATTTAGCATAGTATCAATATGAGTTGTGATGGGAACGTCCTTGTAAAATTAAGTGGTTGAGATTAGCCCAACTATCAAAAATAACTTGAATTAACCATTTTAGATTCAGTGGTTTAGATTGTGAAAGTTATACTTCAGTGTCATACTCTCTGCTTATTAATGGTTCTCCTTTTATACCTTTCTCACTAGGCAGAGGATTAAGTGCAAGGTGATCTCCTCTCGCCGTACTCATTTTTACTTTGCCGATCACAGCATTTTATTCAACCAGTCGACCCAATAGGAGGCTGCAGAGCAAATCAATATTACAATCATAATAATTACAATTATAACTCTCAAATGAACCAAATAAATATATAAGTTTAAAATGCCTTATTTATAATAATTAATCAAATAAATATATAATGACATACATAGCTTGGACTTCTTATGATATATAGTTCACTATTGTCATGTCATATGCAATGTACAATATAATCGTATACGATCCTTGTATAAATGGAGAATTACCAATCCAATAGGACACCATTGGTATCGTTGTTAAAATATAAATATATTTTCTTTATTTCTTTCCTTATATCCATTTATGCAAATATATATCAAATTCAGTAAACACGATTTGTTCATAAAAATTAAGCGAAACCATAATATTCTCAAAGTTTATACTGTTGTTTTTTACTCTAACGCCAAGGAGTTATATGTAATTTCCATATATATATATATATATATATATATATATATATATATATATATATATATATATATATAAGTAAATATATTTTATTAAAATTAAATTTGAAAAAAAAACTTAACATGCTGCAGGGAAACTAAAATACAACCATTAGGCTTCCCCGTTGATGGTGTAAGGTAATGATTAGAAACGACACTTGACACAATTTTCCACAGGACTTTGGGCACAAACAAGGACTCCATAATCAATAAAATTGACAAAATTAACAAGCAGCACACTTTTACAGTCAAAACGCAAAACCATTTTTATTTTCTCTTGTCACCTTTTCCAAGCTATTTCCTGGAAGAGTTGATGGTGCCGGAGAAGCCATGACTAGACGTTATGCTACTGGATACAACACTAGGAAAAGTCTGTCCAGTAGTATCCGTATCCAAATCTATTGAAATATTACTTGAATCCAACTGGAATCCACCAACTATATTGGTATATCGAGAAGCATGGAATGATACTTGAGGATACACATAGTCTTCACCCGGATTCATTTTTTCCTTCTCAGCATCTGCTGTCTGTTGCAACTCAATGCGAACTCAAGCTTTTCCATCACATCATGCATTGAGGGCCGTTCAATCCCCTGCTCACGGACGCAGCTCTCTGCAATCTCCACAAATTTCTGAAAACACACTGGAGCTATTTTTCCTATTAGATGGGGATCAATTATTAGATGAATATTCTCATTTTGGATGCATTTTCGTGCCCAACTGACTAAATTCCATTGTTCCTCCTCCAATTTTTGGTTAAGAGGTTTTCGAGCGCACAATACTTCCAATAACACCACACCAAATGAGTACACATCAGATTTTTCTGTCAACTGATGGCGTCTTGCATATTCTGGATCCAGATATCCCCATGTACCCTTTACAATGGTGCTAACTGCACTGTCATTTACACCTATTTTTGACAATCCAAAATCGGAGACTTTGGCGACCCAATTTTCGTCTAACAAAATATTGGTCGTCTTTATGTCTCGATGGATTATAGTATTCGACGCACCAGCATGAAGATAGTGCAGTCCACGAGCTGCTCCAGTGCATATCTCAAGCCTTTGCTTCCATGGAAGTGGATTCTTGAATTTGTCGTAGAGATGGTCTCGAAGAGTCCCGTTGACCATATAGTCATAAACAAGGACCATTTCTCCTTCATGAAGACAATATCCGATCAGAGAGACGAGATTGACATGGCGGAGCTGGGACAACGTCTCAATCTCTGTCCTGAATTCACGGACACCCTGACTCGACTCTCGATTCAATCGCTTAATTGCAACAGTCATGGCTCCATTATCAATATCACCTCTGTAAACATTGCCGAAACCACCTGAGCCAATTATCAAACTCTCATGGAAGTCATTCGTAGCAGCTTTAATCTCATCTAGTGAAAATTGGCGGCATAGTTCTTGCGGCAGTGAAGAAGCCATAGTCCTCGATGACTTCCCAATATAAGCTGCTGAATTCAACCGCCAGCAGCAGCTTAGTGATTTGTAATGAGACCCATAATGACCGTCCTGCTTCTTCCTTATTCGCCAAATAACCAAGAAACCCAACAAAGAAAGTATGATCAACAAACCCATCACACTCCCACCAATGGCAAGAAGCAATATTTTCTTCGTGCTGGACTTCTTGGCTGTTGGTGCCGATGGTTGTGCTGTTGTTGCTGGTGGAGAAGGGACAGACACTAGAGAATTGGGTCCGGCAAGATTGCCATCAGAGTCGTTCAACTTGAAAATCTCTAACCCGTTCAGGAAAGCATCAGGGTAAATACTTGAAGGATTAGGACGCAGAGTTATGAAAAGCCTATAATCGTCATCAGCTTTCCCAACCTTCTTCCCAGCAGTTACTATGTAGTCATTATATGTGGGAGTCCCGTGACCACCGCTTGATTCAATAACATCGAAACCCAATGTAGCTGTCTGATTGTCAATAAAGATATCGAATCGTCTTTCATTGACCTTGGTAATATCTGGAACAAACTCACAGAAGTGGAGCCTCACCAGATACCTGAATCCTTGATCTACTGGCACCCTCCACGTCAAATTGGTGTCATTAAGTCCCAGTTGCCGAGCTGACAGATAGACTTCATCTGGCGCTGTGTAGTTTGGTATTTTAGAATAATTGAGAGAGAGATTTGGCTCGTTGTTAACAAGACCAAGGTTGAGAACGTCATCCCTCCATAACCTATACATGCCAGTGTCAAGTACTGGCGAGATGGTGCCACCCGCAACGTTAAATCTACACATATTCTCCAGCGCGGTGTCATTTTGGATAAAAAACTTTTCCTTTTTGCCAATAGAAATGAGGCCTGAACCCTCCTCTGGTGGAGTATAATAAAGGTTGGATGGCATAGATATAATCTCTATGCCATTGATGAAAGCATACTTACTCAGGAAGGAGAAAATGTCAGATTCAATTGCTGGTTCTCTGCGACGTTAAAGCAGAATTCTTTAATGAAAGAATAAGTATCCCTCGCTTCAGCGTAGAAGGAAGCACTGAAGTTGCTTAGTAAAGTGAAAGGCCCCGCTTTGACATCGAAGAAGTCCTTAAACCTGTTAAATCCACCTGATATGAAACAGAGTAGAAGTGGAGACGGATAAATTTTTGACCTGCAGTGACAGGGAAGGTGTACGTGAACTGGGATTGAGAGATGCGGGCTGTCATGTAAGGGACATACTGGACGGAGCCGCCTTGGCTAAGGGCGCTAGCAGAATGGGATTTGCTACTAGATTGCTCTATAGGACCAAATTTGGATTTTTGGTCACCGGTCCATATGCGCCCATCAGGTGCAGGTGTGTCACCCGAAGAACCGCAATTGGTAAGTATGCTGTCAGTTGGGTTGTAAGCAGGCTTAGAAATGGCAATTGCAAGGTGATGTAGCACGAGAAAGAAGACAAAAGAAGTGATAGGATTGAGAGCTAAGAGGTTATTCATGGATGCAAGAACAAACAGAGAAATGGCTTTTTTTTTTCCCCTTTTTTTCCGTTATGAATTATTATTATAATAGCTCCACATAAATAATTTCACCTGGGGAAGTGGGAACCAGGAGAAAATTTTGAGACATCTGTGGTGACTTTGAAACATTGGATAACATCCGTTTCCAACGAAGTGCAGGACCCGTGTGGGCACGTGAGAACACCTTTATGACATTGTTGCAATAATGTCGCCACAACGTAGACTGATTTTTCCAAGTCATTCTTTATATTTTGGAGCCTTTCCCACAACTTTCAACTTTAAAGAATCCATCATTTCAAAAAGAAAAGTAAAAAAAAAAAAAAAAAAACTAAAGATTGGCTCATGGGGAATTGGTGATTATTACTTTTTATTTTTGGCTATAAATATAATGAGAAAGCCCTTCCTTGCCAATGCCATTCCTTTAAATTCAATCATTGTTTGGTAGAATAGTATGTTTTAATCAGATCACCAATCAAATAAAGATTAGTTGGCAATGTAATAATAGTAATATCAATTTTTTTATGTGAATAATATCATACTTAAAAAAAATATATTAATTTCAAATATATAACCGTTTCATATTAATATAGTAGTATATTGATTGATCGTGAGATATTATTTATTTTAATCTGACTTAATTTAATTTAGTAATTAAATATATATTATTTATTTAATAAATTTATAATTTCTTATTGCTACTCTCCTAATCTCTTATTAAAATAATATTATTTATTTTAATTTTTTATCAACTAATTATTTTACATGATCCTATTTATTAATCATATTTTTTAAGGTTATTTTCTTATTAAATATTTAACCTATATCGATATTATAACGTCATATATATCATTAAATCGTCGAACAATAAATAGGTAGTAATGAAATAAGAATTTCCCTTGCTAAAACTAGGCAATTTTTCTTTCTATCCTTTGGATCAGATAGAATCTTCTTTTTCCTTTTTGTAAATTCCCTTAATGTCCTTAGTTTTAGGATTTTGATATTTTAAAAGTGAAAAATTATACAATAATAATAATAATAATAATAATAATTTTATGATAACAATGGATTGTGATGATCTAAGGCACGCGAATATAATAATAAATTTGATGTAATCTGAATCATAAATTTCGGAACACTCGCAAGTCGCAACCAGTCCATAACAATCTCCTCGGCCAACTTAACGCAGCACCAACATTTAATGATTTTTAGATGGTGTACATCATTATTCGATTATCTAAATCAATTAAATTTAATTATTTTAATAAAAGTAATTTAGCTATCACTTTGATTAGATTAATAATTTTTAAAATTTCTATTTTATTCTATCATTAATATAATAGTAAGTAATTAATCAAAATAATTAATTTTTAATAAATAATACTATATTAATCTACTTTTATTTATCATTTAAAATTTTTATATTGTGATTAAAAAAATAATTAAATCATCTAAATTATAATAAAATATTCCTTAATTTGATTAAATTATTTTTTTACTCCTTAATTTGATTAAATTATTTTTTTATCTTATTTAATTAAGGGAGGAAGAAATATTAAGATGGGCTTTAGAATTTTATATATACAAATAGTTATTGTGTTTAGTATACATAAGAATAAAATTTAAAAAGAAATAACTAACTTTTTAATCTTCTCAAAATAACAGATAATTAAGGACAAAACAATCTTTTAAAAACAACAGATAAAAGTGAATGATGAAGGGAGTAAAAATTACTTTTCCATTCCATAAAAATAAGTTTACTTTCATTTTTTATTTATCTTAAATTATAGACCACTCTCTTATTTAAAATAGTAGTTTATCTATCAATTTATTTAATGGGTACAAATTTACCCATTAATGTTGAGTTAATTCATCCCACTAGCATACCTAATCATAATTTTAATGACAAATAATAAGGTAAATTGTGCCAAATGGGTATAAATTACATTTAATAACATGCAAAATTGTAGTTTTTCATGCTAGTCTGTATATTCAATGAATTTTAATAAGTGCAAGTTTACATACATAAGAAACTATTTGCTTATTATTATATCAGTTAATTTTTATCTGTCTTTTAAAGTTTTTATGATTAATGATATAATTAAATCACTTAAATTATAATAAAATATTATTTAATTTGATTAAATTATTTAAATTATTCTATGCCTTAATTAAAAGAGAGAAGGAGGTGATGAGATAAATTTTAGAAAATTATAAAAATAATTATTGCGTTCAATAAAGATAAAAATAAAATTAAAAAAGTAATTAATACTCTTAATCTTCTAAAAACAACAAATTATTAAAGATAATACAACTTTTAAAAAAATGACATATAAAAATGGATTGGATAGAGTAATTTATTAATATATCCTATTTCATATGTATTGGAAAATAAATATAATCTTTTAAAAACAACAAATTATTATGGATAAAATATGTTTTAAAAAACAACATATAAAATTGGATTGGATGGAATAATTTATTAATATACCCTATTCAACCTGTATTAAAAATTAAAATTTATTAATTTAAAAAAAATTAACAACATGAGTTATTTTATTTTTAATAAAACAATATAAATAGAGAATATATTCGAGCAAGCAAAATAAAATTCATTGTTTTAATTATATTAGCCATATTTTCTTAAATTATTTGAAATGGAAGTAATCCTATGGGAGTGATTGAGTGTATTGTTATTTATAATTATTTTATTAATAATATATAATTATTTTTTATTTTTAATTTATAAATTAATATTAAATAATATATAAATTATGTATTTTAATTAATTTAATTAGATTAAATATTTTAATTCAATCATATTCAATTTTTCAACAAATTTAATTAGTGAAATTAATATCCTAAAAGTATTTAAAAAATGTAAAGTAAATTTCACATACATTTAAAAAGTGTTTAATTTAGCTAATTACTTTTAGATTTTAACTTAAAATATACTTTTTAGCTATTTAAAAATAAGTAATTAAGTGAGTGGTAAAACTACTTTCAAATTATCTTTTGAGTGTTTGTAAAACTATTTTGAAGTAATTTAAATGTTTAGTTAACAAGCACTTAAAAGTAATTTAATATGTTAAAATGACTAAAAAGAATATATAATGTTTGTAAGTAGTTGAGAATTTAATTTGTTAAAATAAAAATAGTGTTGATATTTTTAAAAAATTATTAAGATGATATAATATTTGAATTGGTTAAATAATAATTTTAAAATAAGTAAATAATCATAGAAAAAAGAGAGCTCATGGTTTTTTTTTTATTTGAATGATGAACTGGGAGGTAGAATTCAAATCTGAATCTATCAAATGAATAATATGCTATAATCACTAAATCAGGCTAGGCTAATTTGTCCCTTTAAAGCTGTACATTATCATTATTGTTTTTTCTTTTTTTTTTTAATTTTAAAAAACCAAAAACTAATTTACGTCTCATATAAACTGATTTATCACAACAATTTTCTTCTTCATGGGAACGAAACCTCACTCTTGCAATAGTTTTGAGGATTAAAACACTGCTGACAATCTTGAAACACTTAATACAATTCAATTACCCATCATCACTCTTGCTTGCATTTCACATTAATTCCTTTGGAAAAGGCCCAATTCCATTAACCCTAGATAAAACTCATTTACATGAATTATGACGGAAGAAGTAAAATTTCAGAAACTTCAATTAGACGTGTAGAAGAATAAGCGACTGAAAAGGAAATGGATCAAAATTTTGTCAAATCCAACAATAATAACAACAATAATGATTTTGGTACAAACTCAAAATGACTTAGCATTTAATACGAAAAAGAATTGACACAAGATCAGATTTTTGAAAATAAATAAAATTAAATTTAAAATTTTAAAATAAATATAAGACTCGATTCAAAATTTAAAATAAAATAAAGCAAATTGTTTTATGAAAAATAAAATTTCATTGATATAATTATGAAAAATTTATACATAATAAGTATTTATAGAATTTTAAATTTTAATTTATATAGAAATAAATTAAAAAATTCTAATCTAAGTAAAAAATATATTTAAAAATTTAAATTAAATCAAAGTAATATTTTAAAGTCTTAAATAAATTATAAAATACAAATAAAATTATTCTGAAATTAAAAGTCTTTGTAAAAATAGAAAAATAAAATATGAATTTAGGCATTGCGTCAAAAAATGAATAAATAATTATTGAATGATGAGAGGAAGAGGGAAGAAAGCAGGAGATATAAAAAAATAAATAAAAAAAAAATATCTCACCCAGAAAATGCAAGATGAAGAAGCTAGGGAAAGGATAGGGAAATAAAAGCAGCAACAGTTTTGTTAAATAATTTCTTAAAAAGTAATGAAATAAAAAGCAGCAACAGTTTTGCTCAACGAGTTTTTTTGTAAGCAAATAAAAATGAAAAACCATAAACTGAAACCAGTCTAACTTTGGGTGACAATATTGCTTATTTTTCCTCCTCTTTATTCTTTGAGCAGTCGTAGAACAATTATTTTCATTGTTATTCAGTACTACATACACATTACATTGTGTCAGTTCAATTATTGATCTTTCTTTTCCTTTCTTTTACAAGTTAGTGTACCTTCCTTCTTTTTCTTATCTCATATTATATTATAAATTCAACTATTAGTCTTTTTTTAATTACTATCTTGTACTATCTTGCAGTCATTACGTTATCCTTAATAATGTAAAAATTTCAATATCATTCTTAACACACCTCCGTCAAACTTAAAATACCAATCCTTCTATTTTTATGGTCAAATTTAATATATGATATAAGCATCTCATATAGTTATTTAGATTTAGTTTTATAGTTATTTTATTCTTTTGTTAGTTATTTTTAATTAATTTTATTAGTTATTTAATTAATTTTTTATAATTGTCAAATTTTATATTAATTTGTAATTTTATTTTATTTTGTAGATAAAATGATATTCTTGAAGGACTAAAAGATAATTATGCGAGTAAATTTTAGTTTCATATGATATACGCATCTCATATAGTCATTTAGGTTTAGTTTCATAGTTATTTTATTCTTTTGTTAGTCATTTTTAATTAATTTTATTAGTTATTTAATTAATTTTTCATAATTGTCAAATTTTATATTAGTTTGTAATTTTATTTTATTTTGTAGGTAAAATGGTATTCTTGAAGGACTAAAAGATAATTATGCAAGTAAGAGTACATTTCAGATTCAAAAATACCAAAAATTAAGCCTTAAAATAAAAGATTTCGAAGGCTGCTAAAAGTTACGTAAGGAGCTGCATAGGTGCCCAGAAAATGCAAGAAGTTCTTAAATTGTCGAAAGTTTCATAACCTAGTGCATAGGCTATGCACTGTCTTATATAAGAGACTGCAGAAATATTATAAGTCTATCGAAATGTGCATAGCTTCCTACATATCCTATGCACCTTCACGGATGATGAATTTAAACTTGTCAAAACTTGCATAGCTTCATGCATAAGTTATGCATTAGCCTAAGTAGCTGATCGAAAAATCTTCTAAGCTTATCGAAATGTGCATAACCTTCAGCATAGCCTATGCACCTGCTTACTCACGTTCACGAATATTCTTTGAAACTTACCAAAATGTGGGCAGAGTCTTGCATGGCTCTACAAACTTGTCTTTACTTATTTTCTCCCGTTTTGACTCCGTATAAGACGTTGCATGGGCACAGTTTCGACCATGCACTTTCTCATTAATTGCTTGAGGGAGCAAGATCTTGTCACACGTGTGTGACCTCAACACACACCATTTTTAGTCCATTTTAGGGTTTATGTGATGGGTGTCGAATCCACCAGAAATTAAATTAATTGAAATCACCAAGTATGAAATATTTTTTGCAGTAAGTGGTGAATCCAGGTCGAACCCTAGAGACTGAATTATTAAATTTCGTGCGCTTGTGTAATGAAAAAAAGAAACAAAGGGGGGGGGGTTAATTCACAATCCAAAGAAGAAATCAAAAATCAAAAATTAAGATTTAAAAATAAAAAACTCTCTAATTAAACAAACTTCAATCCAAGGTAATTCGCATTCCAATGCATTGATTTGATCATAGACAAAAGAAATACAATTATATCTTATTGAATACTTAACGTAGATTTACCAAACAGTAAGGTAAACCCCTGACTTCCCTATACTCATCAATTCGAGTCCAGCCCTCTTATTGACACTAATTATTAACTAAGTTGGTATTAAGCAATTCTCATCAAATTAATAATTACTTTAAGAAAAGGAAGTAGTTAAGCTGAACAATAATTTTTGAAGCATAAATCATTTAATCCACGCTATTGTTTCCTTAGGTTATTATCGAAAACTTAGATCATAATCAATAAAACCTAATTGCTACTCATGTTCAATCTTACACAATAATTACGGATTATGAAGATGAACTAGTAATTGATCAAATCCAACAACTAACTAATAGGTATTTTTAGCAAATTATTCAACAAATAAAAAACAATTAAATCAGAAAAATAATAGATATTCAAAAAGACATAAATTAAATTAAGAACCTGATCTCACAAATCATACATAAGAATTTGAATCCCTTGAACTGAATTAAAAACTTAGCTACTCATGTTCATGGCTTACAGAAAAATAAAGAAGAAATCTAAAAAGAGAATGGGAATGAAAGCCTTCAAATGGAGAATGAAGGTCTAAATTGGGATGCCCTTTGCTGCTACCCAAAGACATATTTATAGTAAAAAACCTAACCCTAAAGATAGGAACCAAACTAGGAAAGGTTTTGAAATTTAAGATGCAGATTTTCAGCCCGCATTCACATTTCTGGAATTAAGGCAGATTTTCAGCAACTTTCTTTCCGAATCTGCCTCTACCCTCTTCAGGAAAGTTGTAGCATTATTTCTTAGCTTTCCAACGGGTACTCATAGACCCAAATCTGAGGGCTACAGCCCAAGTTATGGCTCAAAAATCGGGACTGGTTCAGTCAGACGGTCCAGCCCATTGTGACGACTTCATTGCCGTTTTTGACCATTAAAATGGCCTCATCTCTCGTCCAGCCCTTCATAGAAGTTGTAGAGGTGGCTCTTAAGGTTCAATTGGGCATGGCCTTGCTTCATTTGGACGTCTAAAACTCCAGATACAAATTAAATACTGAAACTGGTTGTGACCCATCGTGTCTGGGCTTTTGTAATAGATCCATAGCTCATTTTGTCAACCTTTGAGATTGATTTGGGCTTTGGTCCCTCTTTATCATTTGAAGTGCTCTATCTTAGCTTTTCAATGGATTAAACAAAAATCAATTTGGAGACCCACAACTTTAGAAACACCTGAAAAATACAGCAAATGTCAAATGCTGAGAATTTCTCCATTTAACACAATTATTCCACAACTATCTAAAAATATGCCTAAATGATAAATATATTTTAACCAGCTGAATTAAACATAAAAACATACTAGAAACACTAAATGTGATTAGAGTAAAATTAATAAATTATGCACTTATTAAATTCTCCCACACTTATTCCATGCTTGTCCTCAAGCATGACTTAAACTTTCAATCAACTCCACTTAGAAGTTCCTTAACTTCACCCTATCACAACATTCTCTAACAAAAGATTAAAAATTTGAAAGAGGAGGCAAGTAAGGTAATAACCATCACAACAAATTCCATCAACACCATACCAATATATCAACAATTTTCTAACACAAAACAAAAGGCTTGAAATCAATTAAGCTCACACAATTAAAGTTCCATAAAATTTTAAGTCAATACACATTAAAACACAAAGCTAATTTATCAAGGCATAACAATTATAGCTCTTTGCAAATCTTAGGGGAGATAGAAATACCCCTTTTTATTTATTTATTTATTTATTTTTATTTTATTTTATTTGAAATTGTACTTTTCTCTTGTCACAGTTATCACTTTTTTTTTTTTTTTAATTTCAACCGTCACCTTCAGAAAAGTACCTTACTCACATCCTAGTTAGCTTGTGGCCTAAGAATCGACATGGGGTTCATGAAGACCTCTGGTTAGTTTGCTTAAATAAAATAGAGGAACAATTTTCAAGTTCAACCTTTTATTTCCCCCAATTTATGCATCTACATATTATAAAGTGCCCTGATAGATTAAACAAAGTTCTAAAATATGCATGACACTAGTTTAAAGCACACATAACTAATTATTTCACCATTAAATCAAGCCTAAATGATTTATGCAGGAAAAAATTACTCTATGGTATGGAGAGGAGGGAAAATCCATCATTAAAGTTACTATTACCTTGCATAAAATCTCAAAAATTTAATCTATATTAGAAAAGTCATTTCAAGGACAAAGCACTTCTCTCCGAGAGTTAATAAAGAATTATGAATCAAGCTTATGAGAACAAATTTAATTTAATTTTTATTTTTATTTTTTTTATTATTATTTTTTTATTTTATTTTTTTATTATTTTTTTTAATAATTAAAAAAAATTGCAGCAACAAATTTCTCCTCTCCCACACTTAAAACTTACATTGTCCCCAATGTAAAGCCCAAATGCAAAAGAAAAGAAGAAAGAAAAAAAAAATGCTAGAAAAATAAAATAAAATAAGGGAAAGAAAACAAATCTGATTGTGGCTAACAAGCCACCCATGGGTTGCCTCCCAAGAAGCGCCTTTGTTTATCGTCGTTAGCTCGACATGGCAAAGCTCCTTAATCCACTGAATGCTCCTCAAACCCTTCATAAAATGGCTTGAGTCTATGACCGTTGACCTTGAACACCTTATTAGTTCCTAAACTTTGAATTTCAACTGCACCATAAGGAGACACATTAATAACAACAAAGGGTCTAATCCAATGAGAACGCAACTTACCAAGCATCAACTTCAATATGGAATTATACAATAAAACTTTTTGCCCAATCCCAAACTGCTTCCTTAGTTTGTTATGGAATGCCTTTGTCTTTTCTTTATAGATCCTAGAATTCTCATAAGCCTTAAGGTGAATTTCCTCTAATCCATGCAATTGTAATTTTCTTTCCACACCAGCAGTATCCAAATTCAAATTACAATGTCTAACAGCCTTATGTTCTAACTCATCCTCCATGCTTAACTCAAACACATCCTGCATAAATGTATCAACAACATTAATAGAAAAGACAGAATGATTATCAGCAGGATATTTCATAGCATCAAAGATATTAAATTTGACAGTCTCTTCATCAAACTCATAGTTAAGGTACCCTCATCCACATCAATTTTTGTCTTGGCAGTTTTTAGGAAAAGGTTTTCCAAACAAAATCAAAGTTGAATTTGATGAGAGAGCACTATCATCCTCCATATCCAGAATGTAAAAATCTACAGGAAAAATCAATCCTCAAACCTGCACCAACACATCCTCAACTACTCCCAATGGGTAAGTATTAGAACGATCAACTAATTAAATAATGACACTGGTTTCTTTCAAAGGACCCAAGTTTAAAGTTTGAAAAACTGAATTTGACATAAAATTAATAGATGCTCCTAAATCTGCCATTGCATATTCAAATTTAGAATCGCCTATTCTACAGGGAATGGAAAACGAACCTAGATCCTTACACTTAGGGGGTAATTTTCGCTAAATTAATGCTGACACATTTTCCTCCACACTGATCTTCTCATTATTCCTCAACTTGCGCTTTGTAGTGCATAACTCCTTAAGGAATTTAACATACCTGTGAATTTATTTGATCGCATCAAGTAAAGGTATATTCACCTCCACCTTCCTAAAAGTCTCCAAAATTTCTTTCTCTTGTTCTTCTTTCTTCGTCTTGGCCAACCTACATGGGAATGGAGGAAGAACAGAATTATTAACCTTATTCAAGTTAGGTTCAGTATTTACCTCAACTTCAGGAACTTCAGACTCTTTTGCTCCTTGCTTTTTCTTTTTCATTGACTCATGTGGAGTTTGGTTATCAACTTCTTTCCTACTCCGCAACAGTATCACACTTGCATTTTCTCTAGGATTCATGACTGTTTGTGATGGGAGCTTTCCAGAACCTTGAGCTTCCAACTTACTCACAGATGAGGCTAACTGACTAATCTGCCACTCCATATTTTGAACGCTATTTCTGGTCTCCTATTGAAACTGTTGGGTATTGTTAGCCAAAGCCTTAACAATTTCATCAAGTGACATATCTTGATTTGAGGGAGGCGAAGGTGGAGGTGGAGGCGGTTGATTCACTTGTGGTCTCTGCTGATGGTATCGGTTTTGCATCGGTTGATTCCCATAACTCAGATTGGGATGATCTCGCCATCCTAGATTATAAGTATTAGAAAAGAGATCATACCTGTTTTGTGGCTGTCCATAATTTCCTACTGCATTAACATGTTGCATTGATTCATCCTCTTGTAACGCAGGACACATGTTAGTAGCAGGACCCGAACTCAAACATATTTCACATACCTTAACAGTTTGCATTTTTCCTACAGCCAATTACCTCACCAAAGAAGTTAAATCAGAAATCTGTTTCTCAAGGTTAGATGTACTTACCTCATTAACCTTCATGGGTGTGTGATCCATTCTCATTCCAAACTGTTGAGAATTTGCTGCTATGTTAGCAATCAGCCTCCTTGCCTCTTCTAGTGTCTTATCAACCAAAGCTCCTCCACTAGCAGCATCTATCATACTGCGGTCTATTGGTAGAAGTTCCTCATAGAAATATTGAATCAAAAGCTGCTCACTTATTTGATGATGGGGAAAGCTTGCACACAACTTCTTAAATCTCACCCAATACTCATACAAGCTCTCTCCATTGTACTGCCGGATGCCACAAATTTCTTTTCTTATGTTAGCAGCACAGGAAGCAGGAAAATACTTCCCCAAAAATATCTGTTTCATTCCATTCCATGAGTTGACAGATCCAGAAGGAAGGTAATACAACCAATCCTTAGCTGTGCCCTCCAATGAGAAAGGGAAAGCTCGAAGCTTGATTTGATCCTCTGAAACTCCTTGAGGTTTCATGCTGGAACACACAATATGAAATTCCTTTAGATGCTTATGTGGATCCTCACCTGCAAGACCATGAAACTTAGGCAACAAATGCATTAGTCCAGATTTCAATTCAAAAGCAACATTTAAAGTAGGGTATTGGATACACAAAGGTTGTTGGTTTAGATCAGGAGTGTCACACCTTACCCCTCAGTAAGGCATAACATGATCCCGTAGAATACCTAATGAACTACCGAACTTCACCTACCGATAACTCATTAAGTACCCTACAAGGGATTTTAAACAATTTTCTTACTTTTGACAAGTGGTGAGCATTTTCTAATAGGTATTTAAAACATTTAGTTAAAATTAAAACTAGTTAATATTTTTGGTCCATTTTAGTTTTTCGCAAATTTTATAAAAATTTTGACAGAGTTCTATCTGTATTTTGAGAAACCAGTTCTTTAAATACCTATAAAAAGCACTTGTAAAAATTTTTCTCAACAACTACTTCAATTTCACAATCAAACTCAATCCATTTCAACAACTCCACAATTATTTCAATCAATTTCTCAAGTTCAAAATTTAATAATCCTTAAAATACTAGCAATACATTTCACTCATATTTCATTAGAGACAAAATAATTTATATACATCCTTACAAAATTTACATCAAAAGAATTACAAACTAAACTTTATTACAGACTTCATACAAATTTTGTATAAGCTGCTCAAGACCCATTTACATGTCCATACATTTATATGCAATACATACATCAAAAGAAATATTTACAATTATGGTATAAATTATACCCCGTGACTTCAAGCTGATAGCTCCTCACACCTTAGCAGCTCAGTCTGCTGCTCCTCTAGTCTCTGTATCTGCGACAGCAATAGAAGCTATCACTGAGTACTAGGACTCAGTGGTGCACAACATACTAAAATAATCTTTATGCAAAACTTAAATCACATTTATTCAAAAATTTGGCTGAACATGAGAATTAAGTACAAATCATGCATTATGAGATTTTAATCCCAAACAATTTCATTTTGAAGTATCAAATCACATTTCATAAAACCCACAGTTAGATCATGCCATTCGAAACAAATAGAATCTCAATAGCCAGAGGCTAAAGAGAAATCACATCACAAGGCTAGCTAACTCAAATATATGGATATCCATTCACATCCTCTTCTACTGGCACACCTCAACACTTCTCCAGAGAAGGAATCAAAATTCAAAACTAATTACCCCCACTAGTCATGCTAGTGAGGTGTTCAAATATATGGTCATGACACTGTGTTTTCAAAACTTATCTTAACAATTCGCTAAACATTGTCATTTCAAATATACAGAACTAACTTTCCGCAATTTAAATCAAAACATCATAAAAATTGTCATAATTCACTGATTCAAATTATTCAAAACAATATGCAGAAATAATTTACAAAAGTTATACGTTGTGCACAAACCTCAAGCGAGTCGCCTCTTGGCCTTGACTCGGTTCCTCGGGTTCCTTCCCTGTATTCTTTTCAACTGAAACACACAATTTTACAATGTTTCAGTACTAGAACTTAACATAAATCCAAAATAAATTTAGCCTCATTTTTACCTAGCTCTAACGTGCTAAACTCGACGTTCTTGAAATTTTGTGTTTCGGGTTACTATTCACTACACTATTCAAGTCAAATTGTTGACTTTCTAAGGCTTAATAGGTATGGGAACTCCAACTTCACCAACATACCACATTTTGGTCACCAAACTTGTTGGTTTTGGTCCTTTTCTCAATACTTAGGTCTTTTAGGCAAAATTGCCAAATTTTCAGTTTTGGTGTCCCTAATTGTACTGCTTCATTGGTCGGTTTACTGTTGGAATTTGGCAAAACTTTCTCCATAGAAAATGTTCCTTATTGTCTTAAGTTTATTCTTCTTTTTGAATCACTCCAATTGGAGTTTTGTAGCTCAAGTTATACCCAAATTATGGTTACTGTTCATGCTGCAGAATTTGGTTCTGCAGATTTGTTGATCCAACTTCGTTCAGCAATTTGATCAAGTTAAGTCCATAATTTGGTCTAATTTTCTTCATATGAAATGTTCTAATATGTCTTAGGTTTCCATCGGTTCAAGAATCACCTAAATCAGAGTTTTCTAGAGAGAGTTAAAGCTATTGAAACTTTACTGTTCATATGGTAAATTTGCAGTTCTGCAGGTTCAGGTCACCAAATTTGCTCAGTAATTTGAGTGGGTTAATGGCATAATTTGGGTTTGTGTTCTTCATGAAAGTTTTAGATCTATATCTCATCTAACCACTGGTAAAATTTCAGGTCATTTTGACCTGCCTAGCTCGAGTTATGACCAAATGAACAAATGGTCAGCTTGTGCAGAGGCAGACTGTGATTTCTCAACTTTGGTCAATTTGTTTACTAGGTTTTAGTCACTTTTTGGGCATGCTTCCTAAATGAAAATTGTGTCATTTAGTGCCTATTTTCATTCCCAATTAGTCTCATATTAATTGAACTTGTAAAATTTCATTTTTGATCCCTCAAAGTTGACTTTTGGTCATGCTTCATATCCAATCCGAATTTGGCTTTGATTTAAACACTTCTAACACACTTAATTAGGTCACAAATGACTATTTCTTCCCTTAAGCTATGTCAAAGACATCATTTAGCACTTCTTCACATTTTTGGTCTCTAAACCCTAATGTTCAAAACCCTAATTCATGTCATTTGTTGCATTTAGCTAATTAAATACTTATAAACATGCTCCCTTAACTCAATTAAGCTTCCAAACATGTTTAGCTCAAACAAATTTATACTTTGTCCAACCAAACCCTAGCTGTCCAAAATTCTATATAATCCCTCAACAAGTTTTCTTTCCATTTTTAGTTTATCTACAAGTAATTCAAGCTAAAAATGCAACAAATAAACTAACTTCACATCTTAAATCACTAACCTTAATTCTTTGATTTACAATCCACTAATTCTTTCACTTTCTTCTTTCTTCTTCTCCCTCAATCTTCTTTTCTAGTGTAGATTGGAAGCTTTTTAGGGTTTAGGGTTTATTTTGAAAGGCTAAAATCAAGTTATGGAAGCTTGATGCATTCATCAATGGTGGTTGCACATGGTGGTGAGGGAGAGAGAGATATGGGACGTCCAAGAAGAAGAAGAAATGAGATAATTTTAATTTTTTTTTCTTTTCTTTGTTTTTATCCTATGGAAGACCCAAAAATCTAAATAAGTAAATAAATTAATTTTATTCTTTATGGCATCATGCATGAGGTCATGCATGATGTCATCACCTTTTGACTTTTCCATTTTCTCTCTTTTTTTTTCTATTAGTTCTTTAATTTAATTCTCGATTCCAAAATTTTCTTTTCTCCAATTTTATTTGACAGTTAGGTCAGGAGTTAGCTCTCAGGGTCAATTGACCAAATTGCCCCTCGCCGGTTCATCTCGGTTTGCAATTAATTCCATATTTCTTTTGGCTCCCTGACCTAATTATTTGACTGGCTTAATAGTTCTTTTTCATGATTTTCTCTTTTCCACTGTGTTCATAAGGGTCCTAAGGACCGTGGCGTCACATTTTACTGTTCGAAATTTGAGTTTAAAATGACTTCGCAGTTGTTCCCGAGAAGGTCACCCATCGCTGTGACTCTCGGCTCGTTTAACTTCTTCTATTCTGTTTTTCTTGTTTATACTTAACTAATTGGACATTACTAATTATTTGTGTTTATGGCTTCTCTAGTTGTCTTAAGTGAGGTTATAATCTCCTTAATTGTCAGGACCGACTCCGGTCACCGGAACAGTGAAATATACCAGGCTATACAAATGGGGGTGTTACAAGGAGTAGCCAACTCTTTCAAAGTCCTAACAGCAGCCATGGTCTCGTTTTCGAAACTTGACTCTGAATCCGAATCCAAACTTAGCTCCTTTGGAGATTGGACTCCTTCAGATGTACTTGGAATCTGCCTAGCTTGCTTAGCCAATTTTCTCAACTGTTTAGCTGTTTTTGCTACTTCTAGATCAAAGATCAACTCATCAGATTGGGAAATTCTTATCATAAACAAAAAAAAAAAAAATCAAAGTAAAAAAAAAATGCCTTAAAACACTAGAAAACAATCGGATTTAGCCTCAAGAGGGTAGGGCCAAAGAATCCTATGGATTGATTAGTTTTGATCAGAGCATCGTTTCCTTCAAAATAGGTATGGGCCGCCCTCCAAATTCAACCAAAATCCTTAATGAACAGTAACACCGTACTTAAATTTTTTTTCTTTGAAAACCTGAAAATAGCAACACTTCACAAACAAAATTAATAACAAAATATCCTAACACCAAAAACATGAATTCCAATAAATTTCAGTCCCCGACAACGGCGCCAAAATTCTTGATGAGTGTCGAATCCACCAGAAATTAAATTGACTGAAATCACCAAGTATGAAATATTTTCTGCAGTAAGGGTTAATCTAGATCGAATCCTAGAGACTGAATTATTAAATTTCGTGCGCTTGTGTAATGGAAAAAAGAAACAAAGGTTGGGGGGGGGGGTTAATTCACAATCCAAATAAGAAATCAAAAATCCAAAATTAAGATTTAAAAATAAGAAACTCTCCAATTAAACAAACTTCAGTCCAAGGTAATTCGCATTCCAATGCATTAATTTGATCATATACAAAAGAAATACAATTATAACTTATTGAATACTTAATGTAGATTTACCAAACAGCGAAGTAAACCCCTGACTTCCCTATACTCATTAATTCAAGCCCAGCACTCTTATTGACTCTAATTATTAACTGAGTTGGTATTAAGCAATCCTCATCAAATTAATAACTGCTTTAAGAAAACGAAGTAGTTAAGCTGAACAACAATTTATGAAACATAAATCATTTAATCCACCCTATTGTTTCCTTATTTTATTATCAAAAACTTGGATCATAATCAATAAAACCTAATTGCTACTCATGTTCAATCTTACACAACAATTACGGATTATGAAGATGAACTAGCAATTGATCAAATCAAACAACTAACTAATAGGCCTTTTTAACAAATCATTCAACAGATAAAAAATAATTAAATCAGAAAACAATAGATATTCAAAAAGATATAAATTAAATTAAGAACCTGATCTCACAAATCATACATAAGAATTTGAATCTCTTGATCTGAATTAAAAACTTAGCCACTCATGTTCATGGCTTACAGAAAAATAAAGAAAAATAAAGAAGAAATCTAAAAAGAGAATGGAGAATGAAAGCCTTTAAATGGAGAATGAAGGTCTGAATTAGGATGCCCTTTGCTACTGCTCAAAGATGTATTTATAGTCAAAAACCTAACCCCAAAGATAGGAACCAAACCAAACTAGGAAAGGTTTTGAAATTCAAGATGCAAATTTTCAGCCTGCATTCACGTTTCTGGAATTAAGGCAGATTTTCAGCAACTTTCTTTCCGAATCTGCCTCTGCCCTTTTCAGGAAAGTTGTAGCCCTATTTCTTAGATTTCCAACGGGTACTCATGGACCAAAATCCGAGGTCTACAGCCCAAGTTATGGCCTAAAAATCAGGACTGGTTCAGTCAGATGGTCCAGCCCATTGTGAAGTCTTCATTGCCATTTTTGACAGTTAAAATGGACTCATCTCTCGTCCAGCCCTTCATAGAAGTTGTAGAGGTGGCTCTTAAGGTTCAATTGGGCATGGCCTTGCTTCATTTGGAAGTCTGAAACTCTAGATACAAAATAAATACTAAAACTGGTCGTGACCCATTGAGTCTGAGCTTTTGTAATAGATCCATAGCTCATTTTATCAACCTTGGAGACTGATTTGGGCTTTGGTCCCTCTTTATTGTCATGACCCAACCTATGGGCTGAACCGGCACTAGGACCTGGGCCAGCTTAAAGCCCCCGAAGCCTGTAGTAAGCCTAACTATTCCTCAAATCCATAACTAGGCCCACAATTTAGACCCAATGTGCATATAAGATAATTTAAATTAAACTGTTATAATTTCATTTCGGGCCAACTTAGCCCAGAAATTTTCAGAAAACTAAAATCAGGGGAGCCCAGCTCAACCCTGTTACCTCATTTACAAACTGTTTAAATACCATACAAATCTTCATTTATAAATCTCAAAAATTTAAATTAACACAATTTCTAACTAGGTCCACACTATTACTAACACATGTGGAGTTCTAGATTTTAAATTTAGAAAAGATAGTAAAACAATTAAATAATCGACGTTAAACCTGTGAGGAAGAAAACAGGTTGCTCTGTAAAATAACTCCTCCTGTGGCCTGGAAAAATATTGAACAGGAGTGAGCGTTCGACTCAGAGAGTAAAATATCAATTTTAACCATAATCTCTATAACTATCTAAAGCTAATGCACCTTGTAGAGTGAAAATGCAACATCAACAATAATTTCACATCATAATAGCAAAAAGGTAATTTGGAGCACTCACACACCCAATGATAGCAATCATAATATATGGGAGCTGATCCCTTATACAGCTCTCTTAAATCCAACCTGTGCCAGCGAAGAACTCAGCTCGGACTTCCACTTAATAACCAAATCGGGGTCCCAGCGAAGAACTCAAGCCGTGTCTACCCCGAAGGACTGGGTCCCAGCGAAGATCTCAAGCCGTGTCTACCCGTCCTATCCATAGTCCACACCACATCACACGCACGCCAACGCACGCACACTGCTCCAAATTACCACAACAACATCCAAGGCACTTTAACAGTTATGAATGCAACATAAAACGTGCCTAGAGTTTAACTACATAGATACATACATATAAGTGATGCATGGGCATGCTTGAACATATAATAATAGTGAAATTACAATTAAAATTAATATTTTACTCACAGTACACCGATGACTATTGTGGCTGCTGGATGCAGAAAAATAGCTGACCTCGATCACCTAATAATTAAATTATAAATTTATTAGTACTAAGTTAAGACAAAACTCTAAAGAGGCAATAGACAGCCTAATTCATGCCGAAAATCCGGTAGAGTTTTCCCTATACCTGGGACCTACCCAACCTGCAAAAAGGCTCAAATAACACTTCTAAATTCTCAATTTCCACAATCACATCTCATCAATATCACATGGCCCCTCCTGGGCCCTCCAAATTAGACAATACTCAATCTTAAAAATTACGTTTTAGTCCCTATAATTGACATTTTTCAAAAATCCACTCAAACAAGCTTTAAAAATTCTAAAATTTTGCCCCGCGGTCCTTAATAATATTATAGGGCTATTGGAAAATGAATTGTAATTTTATAGTCACCCATGAATATTTTATTCTAGAATTTTACTCAATTCCATAAGTTTCCAACAGCTAACATATTCTTAATTCAACCCAATTTAATATTCACATATTTAAACCTCCATCCTCAAGCTTCAACCAATCATATAAAATTTAAACATCTTAATTTCAAACAATCTTATATGCCCATATGCTAAAAATCTAATTAAAATCCATCCATATTTCTCAAAAATATTCTACAATCACTCAAAAATTCAACTAATACCATAGAATATCTCCAAATAATTTTACTTTCATCATATATTTTTCTTAGAATTTTTCTCCAATTTTTCCTGTTTAAGAAACACTGTATTTATGCTCCACAGACAGCGAAATAATGAAAATAGTCTTACCCGAAGTTTATCTGTGTCTCAAAAATTCCAAAAATTTATGAGGAAGCCTCTGGAAGTTGAATCATCTCCATAGCCCACCGGAGCCACCGCCGGAACCACCGCGCACTGTGGCCGGCAGCAGGTCATCGGCGACTTTTGCCGAATCTGATCATACCACCATGTTCCTCTCCTCTTCCTCAGTCCATAGGTGGTCTCGGATCGTTGATCCAACGGTCAGATCGTCGTCGATCCAACGAAAAAGCTTGAAAAACCCGAAACTTATCTCCTCCATATCTCACTCATCCGACCTCCATTTGCTGCAAAATTGGTATCAAAAGAAAGCTCTCGGAACAAGCTTTCCAACGCCACCTGAATCGCATCTATCGGACGTCAGATGAAGCCGGAATCGCTTCGGGAAACCGCTGCCCACTGTGCACGCATTTTCTCTCTCTTCTCCCTCTCTTGCCGTCGTTTCTGGTGGTTATGGCCGTCGCTGGAGGGTCGCCGGCCGGGTGGGGAGCTGCTTGGGAGGTCGCCGGCCGGTCACCGGAGAAAGAAAGAAGAATAAGAGAGGGAGGGGAGGTGACGAGAGAAGAGAGAATGGGGGGGGGGGGGTTCCTCCTCCCGTTTTTGAAATTAATTTTTTTAATTAAAAAGTTGTGTGATGGGAAACCAACATCTGCATAAAATCCCTTCAATATCTTTTTTTTTTTTTTGGTGGTTGTTACATTTATCATTTGAAGTGCTCTCTTAACTTTTCAATGGATTAAACAGCAATCAATTTGGAGACCCACAACTTTAGAAACACCTGAAAAATACAACAAAGGTCAAATGCTGAAAATTTCTCCATTTAACACAATTATTCCACAACTATCTAAAAATATGGCAAAATGATAAATATATGTTAACCAGCTGAATTAAACATAAAAAAATACTAGAAACACTAAATGTGATAGGAGTAAAATTAATAAATTATGCACTTATCATTATGTCAAGGGGTATAAAAGCATTATTACCTCATTTTTGTTGTAAGAAGAAAGATTTGGAAAGAGGGAGAACAAGGAGCCGTCAGCCTCATTATTTCTATCTAAAGCTTCGATTCTTCTTCATCATCATGCATTTCCTCTACTCCTTTCATTAGGTTTCTTCAGTTTTATTTTTCTTTTCATCTTTTACTTCTTATTTTGTTAGAGTATTTGCATTAAATATGAGTAGTGAGTAATTTTTTTAAGATTCTAGAGTTGGGTATGTATTATTTAAGATATTTTGATGATTTGAACTGGTTAGAACAGATTTTATGATTATTATAAAGTTTTATCAATTTCTTGTGAGTTTAATGACATATTTAGTGTTGAATCCCATTAAATTATGTTTTTAATCCTTGGTTGAAGCACCGAAAGAAGAAAACTCAGTGATAGATAATAAAAAAATCAAACTTAATTAACTTAAATTTAGAAATATACTAAGGATTAAGAGGATTAATAGATTAATTAAAAAACCTAATGGGTCTTCATTACTTTTACTCCGCGAAAGTAGGATTTAATTAATCAAGGCACTCTTTGTCTTACTCGAAAGAGTTTTCAAAAGATTTGAGAATTAATTTCCTTAAAACATATAATTATCATATATTTAGCTAACAAATCAAAATCTCAAAATAGCTTAAATATAAATTTCAAAACTTTGAAATCACCCTTTACCATTATTAATTGTTAATTATTTTTAAGCACTTAATTCATTTATTCTTGACATATTTTATTTATCTCAATTTATTTCTCATAATTTTAGTGAATTTTTTTACTCAAGTTATCTCATTATTAAATACACAAATAAACATTTTAATTCTTAATCTCTTCACTTAATTAATTATAAGTTCAAATTTAGTTTAGATTAATATTTTTTTATATCAAAAATTCAATTTATAATACAACTTTTCGTGAGAACGATATCTTTTCTATACTACTTAAATGACTCTGTGCACTTACGATTGAGCCTTATCAATATATGATGCAAAAAATAAAAAATTTCGAATATAGTTTTTTATACTAATTTATAACACATAATAATGCAATTACAAATATGAGCTTGTTGCTGCTATATCATTATCCACTACTGATCAAAATCTCTATAATTTTATCAATAAGATTGAAAATTTTAGAATTACAGGCCAAATGAAATCAAAATTTTAATGATTTTCGCGTGGTATTTTGCGGTCGCCTGAACTAAAGCTCTTCACCGAAGTGGGAAAAGTGAGGAGTCGCTACTTTAATTTTAAGGGAAATTAAAGAAAACCATTTGTGAAAATAAATTAGAAAGAAACCACTTCAAAAACAGAGATTCTAAGTTTGGGGTCCATATATGGGCGGGGAAGGTGTTAGGCACCCCGCTTCATCCCTCAACGAGGGTAAACAGAGTTAATGTTATGCTCTTTCATAAATTAAAAGGGTAATTAGGGGATTGGGATAGTGATGATGTTAATCCTTTGTGCAAAATAAAGGAATGTTTGAAATTTCACTTATTTTGGGTTGCCCAAGAACACGAGTTCGTGAGATGGCCCTTTAGTGAATAGGTATTTGAGTGAAGTTGTCTCGTGTATTGGGCTTGTGTCGTTTGATTTGGATTTTTGTCAAGAGAGCTCGGGTGGGGAGCTTTTCCCGATCTCTAGATATGTTTTATCAAGGGTTGTAAACGGGAGATTTCGGATAAGAACTCTCCTCCAATCTCCATGTTTGATTTAAATGAGGATCAGGTAAGAATTCTCCCCCGATCTATTAGAGTGTTTGATTTAAAATTTTAATGAAGGGTCTCAGATAAGAACTCTCCTTCGATCTCCGTGTTTTTTATTTGAATGAAGATCAAGTAAGAACTCTCCCCTGACCTCTTAAAGTGTTTAAAATTTTAAATGGAAGATCTCGGATAAGAACTCTCCTCCGATCTCTGTGCTTTTTATTTGAATGAGGATCGGGTAAGAACTCTCCCCCGACCTCTTAAAGTTTTTAAAATTTTAAATAGTGGATTTTAGATAAGAACTCTCCTCCGATCTCCGTGCTTTTTATTTGAATGAGGATCGGGTAAGAACTCTCCCCCAACCTTTTAAAGTGTTTAAAATTTTAAATGGAGGATCTCGGATAAGAACTCTCCTTTGATCTCCGTGCTTTTTATTTGAATGAGGATCGGGTAAGAACTCTCCCTCGATCTCTTAAAGTGTTTAAAATTTTAAATGGAGGATCTCAGATAAGAACTCTCCTCCGATCTCCGTGCTTTTTATTTGAATGTGGATCGGGTAAGAACTCTCCCCTGACCTCTTAAAGTGTTTAAAATTTTAAATGGAGGATCTTAGATAAGAACTCTCCTTCGATCTCCATGCTTTTTATTTGAATGAGGATCTGGTAAAAACTCTCCCCCGACCTCTTAGAGTGTTCGTGATATAAGACCGAACTTTTTACCGCTCTCATATATGACTACCTTGTCCGAACCCTTTGGCTGGCTATATCCGATCTCTTTCGGTTACTAGTCTGGGATCCAATCTTATCTCGATTCCCACTCTATTATGCTATTTCCTAGGCTCATTTAGTAGCCCGACCTCATAACTTTTTCTCTGATTCCCTATTCATTCTTTGATTATTTTTATTTATTCAAATAACTTTCACGTTAAGATACTTCTACCAATATTTTATTAAATTACCTACCAGTTACCCGCAACCAGAACACCCATATTCGAAGGAAATGAAAACTAAGAAGAAATAATTAAAGTGTACGGATGAACAGAAGAGGTAAACTCAAGAATATAACTATCAGCCTGAATAATCTACCTTAGGACTTCTAGTGTAACTGATCTTAATGGAAATTTCGATAATAAAAGTAGAGGAAATAAAACACGAACATTCAGTAAAGTGACAGTCTAGACACTTACCTGTGAGGGGGTTGAGGCTATCGAACTAACTCTAGGGATCACAAGTATTGCAGAGTTGAAAGCTGGTGGTATAGGGACTAATGCTTGCTTTGAAATAGCAAGAACCAGGTCAAAATGCAGTTGAGCCGAAGCGGCGAAAATCGGGTCGGAATGAGATCAAGCTGGGAGAATAACACGCTGATGTTAGGGTGATGAAGACGAGACTGAGCAGAAATGGTATCGTAGAGTAATGAACAGACTGAAAACGAAGGATTTCTGGGTTCGAAAACTCCTTTAATGGAGATACTTAAGAAAACTAGTTTATGAAGTTTCTCGATTTTATGTAAGCTCAGAATGGCAAAGTAGCAAGACTGAATTAAATTTCAGAGCCTTTCCACTATAATCACTACCACCTTTTTTTTATCCGTCCCTCTATAGTATTGCATGCAGGTATTTTTAGGGAATGGGTGCTCCTAATGAAGGGTCAGGATCTCTTCTAGGGAGATGGAAGTTTGGATTTGAAAGAACATGATCCAATGTCTGAGAATTGAAGAGAATCAAAATGGACGGCTAAGATCCTATTTAGAATATCTGTCCTTTCTCTTTTTTAATCCAATGGCTCAGGGTCTTTCTTGTCAAGACAGATCCAAAGGCTGGGAATAAAAGGCGCCGGACTTGTCACCTGCTTTTTGATCCAAGGGCTTCGGTTTCGTCCTTACAAGTATGATCAACGATGGAGATTGAGATGTACAGGACTGCCATTACTGCCTTGGCGTCTGTCAGCAATGTAGGCAATTCTGCAAATGTGGCATGCGGTGAAGATTTGATCATACCTGCAACGCTTTAAATACCTCGGCTCTGATTATGTAGAGAGTTATTGGAAGTCATCTCATCCTCTTCGTGCTTTCCGATCTCTTGAGATCGCCCAAATGATGTAATCTGACCTTTTGGAAATGAAATGAAATTTTATTTGAAGGTTATTATTTAATTATTGCATTGGTTATTTTTTCGATCTCTGATGTGCATATTCGATTTGATCTCTAACTAAATCGTCATTAGTTGATCTGTGACTCTAAACATTTGCCCAATCCGACAACCCTAGCTAACCAATCTCATTTTATTCAATTTTATTTATTGTGTTTCTGGAACCTTCCCACGACGTGTCAGGAAAGCGGGTCAATTCCGCTAACCGAAGCGCCGCTTGGGACTTCATGAGTATCAAATGCTCAGACGGGTATAAATAGGGAGATGGTCAATCAGTTGCTTCCTTATGTCACCTTCAGCACTTTGCTAGCAACTTCAAAATTCTCTCATTTTTTCAAGTATTTCCGGCACCGATCACATTCCGGTAAGGGTTTTAATCCTTTTCTTAATTAAACTTCTTTGGTTTCTTTGAAAATGAGCGGCGCTGAGGGTCAGAGAGCTGCGAGTCCGTCTTTTGTCCACGTTTCGCGGACCTCGGAAGAGGGTGACGAGATTAGATCGGGTGGTCAAACCAGCACAGCCCTCGTTCTGGTAACTGGTTCGGCTGCTGATACATGCATTTTGCATAGTCATTTAGGTTTAAATTCATGGCCATTTTATTTAATTATTAGTCACTTTTAGCCAATTTTATTAGTTATTTAGATAGTTTTTCATGATTGTTAATTTTTGAATTAATTTATAATTTTACTTTATTTTATAGGAAAAATGGTATTTTTAAGGGACTAAAAAAGAAATTTTGCCAATGCGGAGTGATTTCTATAGCCAAAGATGTCAAAAATAAGTTTCAAAGTTGAAGTATGTATTGGCCAAATTGCACATAACTTGCCGCATAAGTTGTACAGTTCTGCACAGGGAGAAGAAGCAATTTTCCAAACCTACTGAAATCTGCATGAGTTACCGCATAACTTATGCAGATTCATGCCCTGCTTATGCAACTTCACAGAAAACTGCATAACTTATGCAGTCTCGCACCCTGCTTATGCAGCTTCACACAGAGGGCCCAAAAACCTGCCGAAAACTGCATAAGGGACTGCATAACTTATGCAGTCCACTTAAGCAGTTTTATAGAGCCTTCATAATGAGCTGGCAAAAGATTTCCACATGAAAAACATACCTCAAACACACCATTTTAGGGCTACTTGTCAGAAAAAGATATAAATAGGCCCTTATTCTCATTTTAGAAAGGGGGGAGGAGACAAAAAAAGGAGCAGCAGCAGGGGAAAAGTCAGAAATTAGAGAGCAAAACATCACCTCTCCATTTCTAGACCAGATTTGGAGTTTTCTTCTTTTCTTGCATATTTTGTACCTTTCTTGTATCGGGTTTCTTTAGTTTTAGTTTATTTTCATGATTTATTTCCTCTTTTACTTAGAATTTCTTGTGTTAAACATGGATTGTGAGTAGTTTTCTTTGATTCTGGAGTAAGGGATGTAATATTTTAGTTATTTTTGTGGATTTGAATTGGGTTAGTCCCAATCTAATGAAATTTATGAGATTTAATCCATTTCTTGTGTGCTTATTCACATGCTTAATGAAGGGCCCCATTAAGTTATGTTCTTAATCCTTGGTTGAAGCACCGAAAGGAGAAAATCAAGTGATAGTTAATCAAGAAATTGAACTTAATTAACATAGATCTAGAAATAGACTAAGGGTTAAAAGGGTTTTAATAGATTGATTAAAAAAACCTAATGGGTTTTGGTTAATTTTAACTCCACGAAAGTAGGATTAAGTTAATTAAGACACTCTTCATCTCACTCGAAAGAGTTTTCAAAGGATTTTAGAATTAATCTCCTTTAAACCCATAAATTTCATGGATTGGGCTAGCTAGGGAAAATCCCAAAATGACTTAAATATGAACCCTTAACTCCAGAATCATCTTTTATCAATTATTGCTTGGAATTTTACTTTTGAGTGTTTAGTTTAATCTCATTTTATTAATTTTCATTATTAATATTATCAATTTCTTTATTTTACGAATTATTAAATTAGTTATTATTTGAATTTAGTTTTGCATTTTCATACCTTATGCTTCAAATTCCTAAATTTCTTTTATTAATTTGATTAAAATACAATTTTTACATATTTTATTTTACATCAAAAATTCAATTGAAAACACAACTCTCCATGGGAACGATATCTTTTTCTATACTACTTGAACGACCCGTGCACTTGCGGTTGGGACACATCAAGTTTTTGGCGCCGTTGCCGGGGAGTTGTTTGTTTAAGATTGAATTCTTGATTATTTTAGTTGTTTATAGTTTTATCTTTGTTATCTTTTCATTTTGTGTTTGTTTATTCTTTTTAGGTACTCTTAATCTTTTATAAGAAGAGCTAGAAGCACAAGTGACACATCCTTATTGTTTAATCCTGAAATTGAGAAGTTTTGTAGAGCCAACAAGAAAGAAACCAGAAGAAGAAAAGAAGCATTGAGAGCAGCTGAAATTGAACAAGAAATGGCTGAAGAAAGAGTTGGAATCGGTGGCGATAATGCTGAAAATGATCGAAACAATGAAAATGCAGCCCAAGGTGAAGAGGTTGTAAATGCTAATGTGCCTAGAGGAAGTATGATGGATCATGCATTTCCTCGTTTTGATGACTTGAGAGAGTATAGCAAGACCAAGAATTGATGCAAATAGCTACAAGATGGATTTTGGGATTTTTCAAATGATTCAAAATTCCCAATTCGGGGGACATCCTTCTGAAAATCCACTCACACATCTAAAAAAGTTTGCTATGATTTGTGATATGCAAAAACAACCTGGAGTATCTGATGATGCAGCAAGATTGAAGCTATTCCCATTCTCTTTGAAGGATAGAGCATTGGATTGGCTTGATTCTTTGCCTCATAACTCTATTACCAATTGGGAGCAACTCACTGATGCATTTCTTGCCCAATACTTTCCACCTGGAAAAACTCAAGAGTTGAGGAATCAAATGATTGCTTTTAGACCAAAAGAAGATGAGACTCTTTATGAGTCATGGATGAGATGGAAGGAGTTGGAGAGACAATGTCCACATCATGCCATTCCTAAATGGATGATAAACTAGAATTTTTACAAAAATGTCACTCCTGCTATTAGAGGAATCATTGATGCTCAAATTGAAGGGGAATTCATCATTAAGCATGAAGATGAAGCTTATGAATTGTTAGAGAAAATAGCAAAGAACAATCATCTATGGAGTAGTCCAAAAGGGTCAACTCTAACTCAAAAAAGGCAAGTTGCTGGAATGTATGAGCTTGATCCATTCAACATGATCAATGCCAAATTTGATGCACTCACTAATGTCCTTGCTAAGAAAATGGAGGATTTAAGTATGCTAGTCAGTTCATCATCATGCTCTGGAAGTTCTCAACAAGTTGCTTATGCAGAAGGAACAATGAGTTATGAAGTAGATTATCCTTCATATGCTTGGAGGAATCATCCCAATTTTTCATGGGGGAATCAGCAAAATCAAGCTTCAACTCAGAACTTTCCACCACAACAACAAGGGCATCAATACCAACAACCTAGGCAACCACCACCTAGTTTTCAGCAAAAGAATGCAAATCCTGCACCTTAACTAAGACAGCAAGAACAAAGT
Organism: Hevea brasiliensis; assembly: GCF_030052815.1. Classification (NCBI taxonomy): domain Eukaryota; kingdom Viridiplantae; phylum Streptophyta; class Magnoliopsida; order Malpighiales; family Euphorbiaceae; genus Hevea; species Hevea brasiliensis. The sequence continues at coordinate 64,354,606 of NC_079508.1, forward strand.
TCTACCATAGAGGCTTTATTACAACAAATTCTTGCTAATCAAACTAAGTATGATGAAGAGATGAGAGAGATGAAAGCAAGGCTGAAACAAATACAAACACAGAATAGGATGCTGGAAAATCAAATTGCACAACAAGCAAGCTCTTCAGGTACCAAATCAATGGGAAGACTTCCTAGTCAGATAAAAAATCCAAGGGAGCAATGTCATGCCATTACACTGAGAAGTGGTAAAATAGTGCATACTGAGAAGAGTGAAAAAGTTGAAAAGACAAAAAATGAGAAAGATGTCGAGGGAGATGGAAAACAAGAGAGTGCAGAAAAAGGTAAAGAGGAGGTTGAAGAGAAAGAAGAGAAATACATACCTCCAGAGCCTTACAAGCCACAGCTTCCCTTTCCACAGAGATTTCAAAAAGCCAAGCTTGATAAGCAATTTGGGAAGTTCATAGAGGTTTTGAAGAAGCTATATATAAATGTGCCTTTTATTGATGCTCTTTCCCAAATGCCTTCTTATGCTAAGTTTTTGAAAGAAATTCTCTCAAACAAAAGAAGACTTGAAGATTATGAGACTGTAGCCTTAACTGAGGAATGCAGTGCTATCCTCCTAAGGAAACTTCCTCCAAAGCTCAAGGATCCAGGGAGTTTTTCAATTCTATGCCACATTAGGGAATCATGTTCTATAAAAGCTTTATGTGATTTAGGGCCTAGTATAAGCCTTATGCCCCTCTCCATCTATGAGAAGCTCAACATGGGAGATCTTAAGTCAACCCACATTTCTCTTCAATTGGCAGACAGATCAATTAAGTATCCAGAAGGGATCTTGAAACATATACCACTGAAGGTTGGAAAATTTTACATGCCAGTTGACTTTGTCATTTTGGACATGGAAGAGGATTCTCATATGCCAATCATTTTGGGGAGGCCTTTCCTGGCTACAGCTGGTGCTTTGATTGACGTGAAAGGTGAAAAGCTTACTCTTAGAGTCGGAGAGGATCAGTTAGTCTTCAACATTGGCAATGATAAGAAGAAGCAACATGAAGATGTAAACTCTTGTTTGAGAATTGATATAGTTGATGAGTTAGCAAAAGAGCACTTTAGAAAGAGCTATCCAAAGGCTTATCTTGAAAGTTGTCTTGTCCATGAAGGGACTATCAATGATAAAAATCAAAAAGAGGCTGTATTTGCACAATATTTGAAGAGTAATCCTCCTTGTCATATGGCACCAATCTTTCAACTTGAGCAAGTGGAGAAAAGTGAGGTCAAGCAACCATCTCTCAAAGAAAAAGATGCGCCAAAGGTCGTCAAGAAAGAAATGGTTGGACTTTTAGACAAAGCAACAAGGATCTTCTCATGTGATGGAAAGAAAATGAAGTATAGATTCATTGAAGCACCTATTGAAAATAGAGGCAATAAATTCCAATTTCAGCCACCATGAAACATGACAAGGGTCAAGCTAAGGACCATAAATTAGCGCTCTTAGAAGGCACCCCAAGTTTCTTTATTATGTTTTTATTAAGTTTATTCTATTTGCATTATTTTTGTTTTATTTTAAATATCCCTCAAATTCAAATTTTGACATTGTTGAATTTTTCCTTTTGTAGATGCATTTTGAAGGACTAGAGGCTATTGCACTGTTGGGAAGTTATTCTCACTTGATGTTTTAATTGTTTACTTCCCCAAAACTGATTTGTTTTAGTTGCCTTTGTTGCAGATTCTTTTGGCTTGTGCAAAGAAGTTTTTGTGAGCTAATTCTACAGGATATGCTGTTAACTATTTCTTATTGGCTGAGGTTAGGTGTATTATCTTCATATATCTATGTCTTTAATGTTGGTATTGTGGTGAGTGGTTCATTTTTGTGGTTGTGAGCTCAATTGGGTTGTATCATTCAATTTTATGGTGCTGCATTTGATTGGAAAAACTGAGCATGCATGATTTGCTTTTGTGGATAAATGCAACTTTCTAATTGTAATGCAGTGGTATTGGTTCTTGCTAAGCTGAAAATGTGATTAATGTCAAGCTTCAGGTTTTGAGTTGAAATGATATTGCTCACAAGTTTTTGTGCAGAAATTTTTGCTATCATGAACTTGAATGTGCAACTAATTTGGATTTGCATATGTTGATGAATTTTTATGTTAACTTTTAATGATTCATGCAATTTTTTGGCTAAAAAATGAAGTTTAAACATTAAAAGTCATTTTCCCTTGAAATTTCCAAATTTGCAAAGTGATTTTATCAACTTTTGTTTGTGCTGAATTGTGCATAGGCAAACTGCACAACTTGTGCAGTTTTTATACTTCATTTTTGTCCTGTTTCTCATTTCTGTCGAAATCTGCACAACTTAGTGCATAACTTATGCAGTTTCGCATCACTTAACTTCCTATTATTTCATTTTTGCCGAAACTTGCATAAGGACCTGCATTACTTGTGCACCATCACCTCCATCCCAACCACCACCTCAACAGCAACACTCCCATCCAGTTCAGCAGTAGACTCTTTAGATAAGGGCAAAGCCATAAAAATATATTGATTCTTGATATATTCTTGTTTAGCTTCTAGTAGTTTCCCTTTATATATAGTGTTTACATTTTTATAGTTGCTGGAACAAATTTAACTTGCTTTGATTTAGTTTGCTGAACGAATTGAATGGATGGTAACTTTGGCTTTTCACTATTGCTTTACGATTGTGAGCTCCAATTTTGCATACTAGTGTATATTCCTTCTTGACCCACAATTCTTTTCATTTTTTCTATTATATAATTCTGCTGCAGTTTTTAGTCCACTGCACAACTTGTGCAATTGTTTATGCAACTCATTTCAAGGTTTTGTATACTGCATAACTTGTGCAGCCTGCTTATGCACTTATTTTACAGAACACTCTTACTGCATAATTTATGCAATCTGCTTATGCAACATGCATTATACACTTTAAGCTGCTAAATCACTGTCCTGTGCCAGGTAACCTTTCACATTTGCTTTTCATTTCACTAATACCTGGTTATTCATTTTTAACTTGAATTTCACTATGCACCACCTTAGACATTGAGGACAATGTCCAATTTTGAGTTTGGGGATATGCATTAATGCTTTAATTTTGATTTTTGCAAAAAGTTTTCACATTTTAATATAGGAAATAGTAAAACAAAAAACAAAAAAAAAACATTTCATTCCATTTCATTAGCATACATATACATTGTAAATAGATTGCATACATTATGTTGTACATATATACATACATTACACATTATCTAGGAATCATACCATATAGATATTAAAAATGGATTTGTTTTATTTAGTTAATGCATTGCTCAATTTTTTTTTTTTAAGGAATCATGCATTTATAAAATAAAATTTTTACTAAGACCTTTGAGTTATAGGAAGTTGCTTATGAGAGTGATTTGACTTACCTTTAGTTGGGTTTTTAGATTGAAAGTTTCCTAAGAGGTGCAAAGTTTTGAAGTGTTTGTCATTTGCCTATATCTTCTTAGCCAAAAAGCCACCCAACTAGTCATTTAGAGATGGAAGTGTTTAGAGAGAGCTATAGGATAAAAAGTAGTCAAGTGATGTCTCACCAATCCTAGAACAAATTTTCTAAACCTTTCGAGGTGAAATACCAGCTTGTACTTGAAAAGAGAGATGATTAGGCATTCTTTGATTTAAACCTTCTTATTTTAAACCTTTGGCCTTTTTCCTAATTAAAATTAACCCTTGTAAACCCCTTTGAGCCTTTATATTCCTAATTTTTTTTGAAACCCTACCCTTATTGCTACCTAGCTAATGAACCAAACACTCCAACCCTTTTCATGAGAATAATTATCCATAATATTAGGTACACTACAAAAAAAAAGGAGAAAGAAAAAAATAATAATAAGAGGGAGAAGAAATGCTTATCATGATATAAAAATGCTAGTATACATGCTTTTCATTATTGTCATTCAAATTGAAAGAAATCAACCCAAAGTAATTAAAGGAACTGAGTTTGGGGGTGGCATTTTTAGGGACAATCATCAAGAGAAAATACAAGATACAAGCTTAAAGTATCAGAGTGTCCCTCCATTTTATGTATTTTGTAAAATATGCTAGCAATTGAAAATTCTCATTGTGTATTGCTCTCCTCTTTATATATAAAAAAAGGAAAGAAAAAAAAAAAAGAAAAAGAAAAATTGTAAAAAAAAAAAAGAGAAAAAAAGAAAAAAAGAGATGAAAAAAAAAGTAATAAGAGGTGTACCATATGTTTTCAATATTGAAAATATTCTCATGCTTTGAATCCTTTTTACCCTTTTCCTTCTTAGCATCATTTTGAACCCCATAGCCCCATTACATTCCTAAAAAGACTTTTGATCTCTTGATAGTACTTGCTACATTAGTGGAGATAGGAGTAAGGAATTTGCCTATGGGATTGAAAATTTATTCATTCACTCATTAAATTCCATATTCTATATAGAGACACTTTGGTTATTGATTATTCTAGAATTCTTTTTTAGCATGACTTTCTCTTTTGATTGGTTGGTTTGGAAAATTTGGATGATAATTGACTTGATGGCTAAGCGGTTAAAGCTTGGATAAGCATTAGATTCTTTGCATCTTGAAGGATGGGTATATGGATTGTTGGTATGGCTAATGGTATGTTAAGTTACTTTAATAGGTGATTTTCATATCTCTTTGGACAAGGCACCCCTAAAAATTGCATTATATTTTAAATTTTGCTTGAGGACAAACAAAGACTTGATTTTAGGGGTATTTGAGGCATGCATTTTGCATAGTCATTTAGGTTTAATTTCATGGCCATTTTATTTAATTGTTAGTCACTTTTAGCCAATTTTATTAGTTATTTAGATAGTTTTTCATGATTATCAATTTTTGGATTAATTTATAATTTTACTTTATTTAATAGGAAAAATGGTGTTTTTAAGGGACTAAAAAAGAAATTTTGCCAATGGGGAGTGATTTCTACAGCCAAAGATGTCAAAAATAAGTTTCAAAGTTGAAGTATGTATTGGCCAAATTGCGCATAACTTGCCGCATAAGTTGTGCAGTTCTGCACAAAGAAAAGAAGCAATTTTCCAAACCTGCCGAAATCTGCATAAGTTACCGTATAACTTATGCAGATTCATGCCCTGCTTATGCAACTTCACGGAAAACTGCCTAACTTATGCAGTCTCGCACACTGCTTATGCAGCTTCACACAGAGGGCCCAAAAACCTGCCGAAAACTGCATAAGGGACTGCATAACTTATGCAGTCCACTTATGCAGTTTTATAGAGCCTTCATAATGAGCTGGCAGAAGATTCCCACATGAAAAACACACCTCAAACACACCATTTTAGGGCTACTTGTCAGAACAAGATATAAATAGGCTCTTATTCTCATTTTAGAAAGGGCGGAGGAGACAAAAAAAGGAGCAGCAGCAGGGGAAAAGTCAGAAATTAGAGAGCAAAACATCACCTCTCCATTTCTAGACCAGATTTGGAGTTTTCTTCTTTTCTTTCATATTTCCTACCTTTCTTGTATCGGGTTTCTTTAGTTTTAGTTTATTTTCATGATTTATTTCCTTCTTTACTTAGAATTTCTTGTGTTAAACATGGATTGTGAGTAGTTTTCTTTGATTATGGAGTAAGGGATGTAATATTTTAGTTATTTTTGTGGATTTGAACTGGGTTAGTCCTAATTTAATTAAATTTATGAGATTTAATCCATTTCTTGTGTGTTTATTCACATGCTTAATGAAGGGCCCCATTAAGTTATGTTCTTAATCCTTGGTTGAAGCACCGAAAGGAGAAAACCAAGTGATAGTTAATTAAGAAATTGGACTTAATTAACTTAGATCTAGAAATAGACTAAGGGTTAAGAGGGTTTTAATAGATTGATTAAAAAACCTAATGGGTCTTGATTAATTTTAACTCCACGAAAGTAGGATTAAGTTAATTAAGACACTCTTTGTCTCACTCGAAAGAGTTTTCAAAGGATTTTAGAATTAATTTCCTTTAAACCAATAAATTTCATGGATTGGGCTAGTTAGGAAAAATCCCAAAATGACTTAAATATGAACCCTTAACTCCAGAATCATTTTTTATCAATTATTGCTTGGAATTTTACTTTTGAGTATTTAGTTTAATCTCATTTTATTAATTTTCATTATTAATATTATTAATTTCTTTATTTTGCGAATTATTAAATTAGTTATTGTTTGAATTTAGTTTTGCATTTTCATACCTTATGCTTCAAATTCCTAAATTTCTTTTATTAATTTGATTAAAATACAATTTTTACATATTTTATTTTACATCAAAAATTCAATTGAAAACACAACTCTTCGTGGGAACGATATTTTTTTTATACTACTTGAACGACCCGTGCACTTGCGGTTGGGACACATCAGCTGCCAGACCAAGGCGAGGGGCATCTTTGAGGAGAGACAACTTGCCAATTGATGAGTTGCCTTTAGTCTTGAGAAAAACCAATCTTCAATCTATAAGTCAGGAATATAATCTGCGGATCGACTCCTTTGAACTGATCAAATGCCATGGCGATCATCGGGTCGACCACTTCTTTGATGAGGGCAATCTCATCATGGTGTATGAAGAGCAACTGAAGGCCGGGCTCCATTTTCCCTTGGACAAATTTTACAAGGCTGTCCTAAAATTCCACCATGTCTCGGTAGCCCAAGTGCATCCGAACTCCTGGCAGACTTTGATAGCCTTCTGGGGCCTCTGCCGAGCTAAGGGACTGGAACCCATGGCCAAAGTCTTTGTCGAGCTACATAGGCTCGCCTGAAGGAAGGATGATGAGTTCTGATTCTTCCAAGCTAAGCCCCATTGTTCTCTCTTTACCGATCTCCCTTCTTCATTGAAGAATTGGATGAACCGGTTCTTCATTTTAAGGAGCAAGATTCGGAACGGCTTTGAGGGCATCCCACGGAGTTGGCAACACCTGGTCGCCCCGATCTCAAAAAAATCACTTTAAATAAGGACGAAGATGCCGTGGTGAAAGATTTAAAGTCTCAGGCATCTACTCAGAAATTCTCTTGCTTAGACGCGGTGATGGGCGAACTGAAGTATTGGATGATGCGGCTGATCACTGATGAAGAATACGAGTTTCAGCTCTCTGACCTCGGCCTTGGTACTACCCATGTCTCTGGTCTCTGAATCTTAGCGAACTCACTGACTTCTTCTTTGTGCAGGTATGGCGGGCAGAGATGCTTCCAAGGAGAGCCGCAAACGAAAGAGGGAGGTATCCAGAAAAGTGAGGGCGATGAAGGGGGCCACCACTGCCGATGCTCAGACCCCTCGTCGTGAATCAGTAGAGGTGCCGAGCTCTCCTCCCCGATCTCAGGAGCAACCGATCCCTGAGGTAGAGGTCATCGCCCCGGCTCCTCAACAAATCGAGCTTCCACCTCCCCCTCCTCCTCCGACCTCTTCCAATGTAGAAGGGGAGTCTTCCAGTCCCACGGTCAGGACACTTTCCTGGGGCGCACAACTTCTGATCCAATCATTGGAAAGGAACTGCTCTACTAGGGGGAATCCCAGCCTGCCCAAAGTCATGGGAGCTTCCATTTGCTTCCAAAAAGATCGGAACAGGTTGGCAGAGGAGAGCTTTAATGATATCTTAGCTCAGACAATGAGCTTAGGCTTAGAGGCCATTATAAACTAGCATATACTCCGAGAGAAAGCCCATGGTTTAAAGAAAGAGATCCTTAAGGCAGTCCAAGATGCCTCTGCTACACAAGCTCAACTCTCCTCTGCTAACGACTACATTGCCAGAATGGAAGAGCGGATGAGGCATTATGAAGAGAGGATAGCGGAGGTGGAATGAGAACTAGAAGTCTCCTGAGCTGGTCGGTTTACTAATCTCGCTCGTTATGCTGAAGACCTTTGGGCGAAGGAGGAAGAGCTCCGAGCCAAGGATGAGGAACTTCAAGCTAAGGAAGAGGAGAGCATTATGAAGGAGGCCGGGGCTTATGTGAACGCCCATAATGACCTTATGGCTGAGCTGAAGAAACGGTATCCTAAAGAGGACTTCTCCTGGATGAACGAGCTCACCCCAAAGGCCAAAGATGAGAGCGATGAGGATCCAGAGAGAGAGAGAGAGAGAATGAGAGAAATGATGATGTACTTAGAGAACAGGCTAGGGGAGACCCTCCTGCCGAATAACTTGTAAATTTTTATCTTGAGATGAACTAAAGTCCTCTATTTTGTTCAATTTCTTGATGAGATCGGAAAGCGTCCCAATTGTATGAGTACTTGATTTTTGAACGTATTAGAACATCAAACTTAAAAGTAACTATTAATCTAAGTATAAGAGGTCGGAAAAATATTGTAAGCATGAGATTGGCCTAAGCCGAGACCAAACACCGGGTAGAACTTTTAGAACATTAAAATTGGAAAGGCTTGATTTGAATTCTTAAGATCAGAATTACCATTAAATCGGACTGGAACCTTAACTTTATTTTAAGGAATGTCTGAGATATACAAATGAGGAACCCAATCTTAGCGTTAGCTAAACGACTTTTCACAATAATTGTAAAGAAGAGATCAGAAATGAGACTTGATGGTACGGAGACCTAATATTGGTTTGATCTCCTTTGACGAGAGATCGGAAAACACTCGACTAAGTGTGGGATCAGTTTATTTCATGATCGAGTCATTTGTGACCGAAGGATATCGGTTGGGAGTCGATTCTCAAAGTCCATGGGCCTCGGTGATCGTCCAAAATATGGTGTCGACAATGATATTTATATGTGAATAGTTTAAATTTATACTAAAAGTAATATTTAAGTATAATTTCTTAAAATTAGCCAAATTTTATAAGGGACTAAAAATTTTACACCATGTTTAGAATGATTCTTATAATAAAATTTAATTCAATTATATTAAAAAAGTTAAATTCAAATGAATTTGTAAAAGACTTTGTGTCTAGAATATTTTATAAAATTATGGAATTCATTTGACACCATTGTTTGAAATAATGATAAGTGAAATAAAAGTATTTATTTTCATATCTTGCCTTTATTTATAAAGAAATAATATAACTTACAAAAAGAGATACTTGGCGTATTTAATAAAAACTTTATTAAATAAATTAAATTCTTATAAAATTATGCATTTTTACTTAAATTCATTTCTTTTAAAATAATTTATTTTTTTAATTAAAAGAATTGAATTCTAACAATTTAAAATTTTGCATACATGAATATTAATAAAAAAGAATTCAGATGAATTGAATTCTTTTATTTTTAGGATTTTCAAATACACCCATAATAATATTCATTTTCATTTTGTTTTCAAATCCTGTAATTATTTCTTCACATTTTAATAAAATCTGAACATATGACTTCTGATTTATATGATACAATAATTAAAAATCAGAAAAAGATCAAATAAGTTCTGCATTTTCAGTCAAGAGCTAAATAAGTTCAAAATCAAGTTTTGGATTAAATAAATAACTGTACTTCCTAATTAAGATCAAATAAATTTATATCTAATAAAATATTATTTTTAATAAAAATATATTATTCTTTTCTAATTTTAAATGAGATTATTTATTAATTTTAATTAAGTTCAATTCAGTCATTTTATCAATATTTATAGGACAATGAACACAGGCACAAGAAGAACGCTAATTTTTTTTTCTTCATTATTTCTCAACGAGTTGATCTAAATTGTTTGATTCATCAAAAATATAATTAAATTGTTCTCAAGATATGTGCATGTACACAAGCATGGGCGAACTTCTAAAAGACTAGAGGAAGCCGTAGTCGATCCCCAAAAATTTTGTCAAATTGTTTTTTATTTTTATTTTTATTTTTATTTTTATTTTTATTTTTTTTTACATAAAAATATATATTTATTGAATTTATTATTATGTACTATCTTTTTTATAGTGTTCATGTCACAACCCAACTTATGGGCCGGACCGACACTAGGTCTTGGGCCGGTATAAAGTCTTTGAGGCTCGTAGTAAGCCTTATTGTTCCCAAACCTATGACCAGATCCACAATTTAGGTCAAATATGCATATAAAATAATTTAAATTAAACTATTATAATTTTATTTGAGGCCAACTTAACCCAATAATTATCAGAAACTAAAATTAGAGGAGCTCAGCTCAACCCTATTACATCATTTATAAACTATTTAAAAATTATAAAAAATTTTCATTTATTAATACAAAAACTTGAATTCATACAGTTCGTGACAAGATTAATGCTACTGCTAGTACGTGCAGAGTTCTAAATTATAAATTTAGAGAATAATAATACAATTAAGTAATTATTGATAACCTGCGAGGAAAGAAGCAGGTTATTCTGAAAAAGGTCTCCTCCTGTAGCCTGGAAAAATAGGGTGAACAGGAGTGAACATTCGACTCAGAGAGTAAAATGTTGATTTTAAGTACAATTTCTATAGCTATCTAAAATTAATACATCATAAAGAGTGGAATGCAACACCTTCATAGTTTTTATACAAATCACATTTTAAACAACAAAAAGTAATTTGGAGCACTCACACACCCGTATAATATTCAAACAGTACATATATGGGAGCTGATCCCTTATATAGCTCTATTAATTCAACCTTTGCCAGCGAGTACATTTCAAACCGGACTTTCACTTAATAAACCAAATGTTGGGGCCAACAAGATCATCTCGAGTCGTGCCTACCCCTACTTATCTATAAAAGGATCGGGTCCCAGAGAGTCAAGCTCCAGTCGCATCTACCTATCCTATCCACATCCAATATCACACACCACACGCACACTGCTCCAAATTACTATAAAACAACATCTATAACATTTTATCAAATAAAGATGCAATATAAACGTGCGTAGTATTTAACTACATAAATATATATTCATAAGTGATGCATGGGCATGCCTGAATATATAATAATATTAAAATTATAATTAAAATCAATATTTTACTTATAGTAAACCAGAGACTACTGTAGAGGTTGGGTGAAGGAAGATGGTTGACCCTGATCACCTATATAATTTTATTATAAATTTATTAGTGCTAATTCAAATAAAAATAAATTTAAAGAGGCAAACACATCCTCATTGATGCCGAAAATTTGGCAAAGTTTTACCTATACCTAGGACCAACCCAACCTTAAAAAAGATTCAAATAATACTTCTAAATCTCAATTTTCATAATTACATCTCATCAACATCATATGGCCTCTCCTGGGCACTTCAAATAAGAAAATAGTCATAAACTTGAAAAATTATGTTTTAGTCTATATAATTGATATTTTGTAAAAATCCACTCAAACAAGCTTTAAAAATTCTAAAATTTTGCCCCGCGGTCCTTAATAAGGTTATAAAGCTATTGCAAAAGGAATTGTAATTTTCTAATCACCCATGAATATTTTATGAATTTTTATTCAAGAATATTACTCAATTCTATAAGTTTCCAATAGCTAACATATTTCCAATTCAACCTAAATCAATATTCACATATTTAACTCTCCATCCTCAAGCTTCAACCAATCTTATAAAATTTAAATACCATAACTTCAGATAATCTTATATGCTCAAATGCTAAAAATCTAACTAAAACCCACATATATTTTTCAAAAATATTCCACAACCACTTAAAAATTCAACAAATACCATAAAACATCTCCAAATAATTTTACTTCGTCATATATTTTTTTTAGAATTTTTCTTGTTTAAGAAACAATGCATTTAAGCACCACAGACTGAAAAATCATGAAAATAATCTTACCCAAAGCTTAGCTGTGTCTCAAAAATTCTAAAAACTTATGAGAAAGCCTATGAAAATTGAATCACCCCCAAAGCTCGCCGCAGCCACCGCGCACAGTGGCCATGTAACACTCCTCACCCGACTACAGTGTAGCCAAGCGAAGTGTGCTACATTCGGTGCCGAAGCAACCTAACCTGTCTTACTTTATTTCTTTAATAATTTGATTCTCGTTATATTTAATATCGATTATTTTTCGATAGAGAAACTAACGGAGTTTCCCCTATTTTATTATCGTTTGACGTGTTTTACTGTTCACCTGTTTGAAAATTTCAATAATATTTGAAAATAAAAATCTCATCCATACTAATCATAATCATCTGATCAGTTTAAATATTCTCTATATAATTCAATTTCACATTAATTTTCATACTTTATTATTCATGCTCATCATATTCATCTCACATTCAATTCTTGTAATTCACATACTTATTTGTACAAATCCATTCATACTCAATTCATATGTAATCATTCTCAAATTACATAAGCAAAATTTTCAAATTTCCTTACTTTACATAATTTACAAAATAATTACATAATTTCATAATTTACATGATCTACAAATTAATTACAGTTCCATAATCTATATTTCAACATACAATTCATAGTTTACATTATAAATAAGAACTAATTATAATGTATAAAATACATAATATGATCTATATGGACCCTATCTACATGCATTGCTAAGGAGGTGACAACCTTTGACACTCTGCAGATCTGAACTCTAAAATCTCTGTTTAGTATTCGCTGTAAAGACAGCAACTTCCCACTGGGTTACCCATAGCTAGGGCAGCGGCTTATTTAACTTGGTTGTATTTCATTTCTAAAATTTTTTCTAATTTTTTCTTATTATTATTTGAGTTATTTACGACTCCTCACTCTAGTCTAAATATTTTTTCAGACGTTCTAGCTGTCCGGACCGACACCGGTCACCGAAACAGTAGAATGTATGGAATTGCTACAGTGAGGGGTTACAGGCCAATCGCCGGTGACTTCTGTCGAATCTGATCATTTCCAAAATGTTTCTCTCCTCTTCCTGAGCCTATAGGTGGTCTGGGATAGTCGATCCAATAGTCAAATCGTCCTAGATCTGACCAAAAAGCTTCAAAAACCTGAAACTTCTCTCCTCCATATCTCACTCATCCAACCACCAAATATTGCAAAATAGGTATTAAAATAAAGCTCTTGGAATAAGCTTTTCAACGCCACCTGAATCGCCTCGATCAGAAGTCGGATGAAGCCGGAATTGCGCTTGGAAGTTGGCTACCCTGCGAGCGCGTTTCTCTCTCGCCTCCATTACTTGCCGCCACTTTTGGTGCTTCTCCGACTAGCTAGTGGTGCGCCGGCGTCATGGGGTGGTGAGGGAAGTCCTTGCCAGTGGTGGTAGTGGGTGGTTGCTGAAAAAAATGGAGGAAATGGGTGGAAAAGGATAGGGAGAAAGAGGGTGACAGGAGAGAGAAAGAAGAAGGGGGAGGAGGGGGACTGCTGGTTTTTCTTTTTTCCTTTTTTTAAATCTAGGAATGAATATGGACATGTCTAGATTCATTTCTAAAAATAAAAATTATAATATATAATAAATAAAAATAGTAATAATAATAATAATAAAAATAATAATAACCATAGTTAAATATTAGAAACGAGGTTAAAAATAATAAATAATATATTTTATTAATTGATTTAATATTAATATTTAAAAATAATCATCTAAATAAAAATTAGGTTGTTAAATAATTTTACATAATATGCTTAAAAACAATCATTAAAAATATATGTATAAATAAAAGTACTACAAAATTATAATTTAGTTAGATAATATTTAAATAATATTTAAATACCATATAGAAGTATAAAATTTATATTTTTAAAATTCGAGTTATTATAGTTCAATTTTATTTTATAACTTTTAATATTTAATTTTTTAAGAATCAATTTCTTTTTGGAGCTAACTATTTTAAAGAAATAAATTCAATTATAATAATGATGATAATGAAAATTCTTTGGTGAATTTATATCCAATTTTTAAAATAAAAATTTGTATTTTAGTTTATACTTTCACTCTAATTATGCAAGTTTATTAAATTTTACTTATCTAATTTCATTTTATTTATGATTTTGTCGTAAAATATTTATAAATATTAAAAGTAATTTTGTAATATATTAAACAAAAGTTTATTAATTGTGATGTAATATTTGAAAAAAAATATATTTATCAATAATATTTGCTAATAGCAAAAAGATTCATACAAACATTTAAAATATACTTTTAACTTGTTTTCCAAATTAATGCATATAGCGAGAATTTACGAATAGATATATTAATTTAAATAATTATTTATATTAAATTATTATAATAATTTTTGTAATATTAATGTTAACTTTCGATCTTTCAATATAAAAATGATAGCTCATCCACTGTATACAAGTGAAATTTTATTGTCAAACAAGCATAATTTATTATAAGGCAGTACATCATGAAGCACGATATGGCAAAGGTATCACATGATTAAGTTCATCATATGGCACTTTATTACATTCTTCTCTTCACCGCATTATTTCTTACTCAAGGGGCTGGAGGTTTAGCAATTAGGCTTGTATTTAGGGCAATTGCACTGTTTATAGCCAGGAGAACCAGGCTTGCAAGTTTTTCCAGGACCTTTTGTTGCATCAGTAACGCTATCATTCTTGAAGAAACGTCAGGTTGGCGACCCCCACCAACTTCACCTGCAGCATTCAAACAAATTAAGATGATATATATATAAATGATAAACTAGCGATTATTCATTTTGTAATATATATTTGCTTATGTATTCTCAGTTTAAAGAAAAGGAAATAGAATAGCATTTTGCAAGTTTATTAATTTTTCTCACCATTATGAGTCAACTCTCGAGCTAGAATTGGAGAGGGAAGGAGAAGGGAAGAAGATAAGAGGATGGAAGTGATGAGAAAGGCCTTCATTTTGTTGTGCTTGATAGTTGATTCTTCCCCATCCAAGTCTTTATGTATAGAAAAATCCTCACTATTGAACTCTTTAAGTCTTTATTAAAGTCATGTATCATACTACTTAGAGATTGACCCAACAGGGGACAATAAAAAATTTAAAGATATACAAAATAAAATACTAAAAATTCATTGCATGAAGTTATTGTGAGAATTATTTAAGACATTATAATTTATACTGAAAATGCATAAATATTGCATATATATGGTGTTGCCCTTATAATTATATGACTTAATTAGCCTACTATTAAAGTTTTAATTTTACTATGCATTTTTTAAATATAAAAATTTTGATATATATACTATCGTTTATCTCTTTATATATAATTATATGCGTTTGCCAAGTATTTCCCTTCTTATATAAACCAGTATGGAGGATATAAAATGATGAAAAGCTACAACAATTAATTTTTTTTTTTAAATAAAAAATCTGTATCATATATGCATGACATAATCATAATGATGTGAGCAAGAAAATGGTGACCCCATTTTCTTGCTCACATCATTATGATTATGTCATGCATATATGACCCATTTTGTTTCGTTATCTAATCTTAATCTTTTAACAAATCTTTCAATGATATAAATTTATTAAATGGAAAGAAAGATAGACCATATATATGAGAAATTTTAAAATATTTATATAAAGAGAAAGTGCCTCAACGTGAATCATGTTTCTAGGAAAAAAAAAATCTTGTCTACTCGTTCATATTATAAATCAATACATAAGTTTCCCCCTTAAAATTTTATGGTATAATAATATAGTATCTTTTAAATTTTGAAAATTTTCAAGATATTTTTAGAATTACCCTTCAGCCACTAATTAAAATGGAATGACTTGAATAATCACTTATGGAAAGCAGCTCAACCAGTCTACAAGTTTTTGATATAACAAAAATATTTTGTCTGGCACATTTGATAATCTGTCTAGCAATTTTTTTTTTTCTTTTTTAGAAGATTTGAAAATAAGCCAATCAATCCATAACAGAGAGGATTAAAGGAAAAAAAAACCAGGAATATGACACATTTGAATAAAATTAGCTCATGATCTTTTGACCGAATTATACATTAATCATAATAAAATCAAGAAATAAAAACCTATCGGATTTAATTTTATTTAAATAAATATTTAAGTTTAAATATATTAAATAGGTTTAGTCAAAGATGGGAACACTTTTTTTTTATTAATTAGGATTTGATTTTATTGAACAATATTTTAAAATTATTAAAAATTATCAGAAAAGAAACTTAATTCTAATGTACAAAATTTAAATAGATACCTCTTTTATTTTTTAAAACAAAATATAAAAGAAATTAATTTAATAATATTTAATGGTTCACAAATATAATTATGAATTTTTAATATTTTGAAAAAAAAAAAAGAAATACTAAATACAATATTTTTAATTAATTAATTTTAATTCAATTCTAGCTGGTAAAAAAAATTTTAATTCAATAATATTACAATTATTTTTAAAAACTATTTAAGTATGGTTCTGATAAAAGTCAATTGTACCAAAAAAGTGCTTTTAGCAAGTGGTATGTGGACCTATCGCTAATACCTTTTGGCGACGAAATAAATTCGTTGCTAATTCTAAAAATTGAATAATTTACCATTAGTGACGATTTTATTTCGTCACAAAACATTCGTTGCTAGTTCAAAATGACCAATTCATCGCTAATACTTATTATTAATGACGAATTTTGCGACAAACAATAACACCATCACTAGAAATTTTTCCTTTTTTAGTGAAATGACAATGAAAGTGAACACGAGCATTTTAGATTCTGAAAAAAATCACTTCACTTTTTTTCTTTAACCAATCACTGAGCTTTTGAGATAATTAAAATATTTATAGATAAAAATAGGCACTTAGTTAAAGTGTTTCAAAAATTAATATAGCATATTAAAATTATTCATTTATTTATATCAAAATATTAAGGATTTAAATTTCAAATTCTCAAGAGTCTCTTTTTTTATAAAAAAATCAGTTGTCATTGTTTTTAAAAATAAATCATTTATTTAGAAAAATATTTATAAAGATAAAATAATATTTTATAAATATTAAATTAACCCATAATAATAAATTTTATAATATAAAAAACTTGCAGACAGAGAATCCATACTAATATAACATGGCCCGTTAAATATTTGCTTTATATCTAATTAAATTGAAGGATCAACTTGTCTTGTGTGAGCAAAAGCAATCAAATTCCACATAGAACTAATCCTACTTGCTGGCTTTCTTGTCCATTTAGATATTGCAACGAAAAGCACCGAAAGCAATCAGCACTTAACTTTGATTAGTGGCTGTCTTAAGCAAGTTATTTCCCAGGAAATTGTATTTAATTATTGCTCTCTTTCAGCGTGATTCACGTAAAGCAAAAGAGATAAAAGAAAAGAACCAAAAAGACTGTTGGGATTTTTGACAAATTAGGTACAGGGCACATACCATAATTTATAAGGAAAAATACATTCTAAAATCTTTGAATTTTATATATATTTCGTTTATTGAGAACCCAAACTTTATTTATTTATATTGAATCTTCAAATTTTTATTGAAATTAACATTGAGGACCTTTTCTTGTTGACATTAAATTTGCATATGATCAGAAGTTTATTAAAGAAAAAGAAAAAGAAAATAAACCTCTTGAATACTTCAAACTTTTTAAAATTTTCTATTAAGTTTATGCATAAAGAAAATAAATGAGGTCCAATTCTACTCTAAAAATTAGCTTGGGGTGGAAGGATTGCCCTTGTATTTAGACTTATTATATTTTATAAATTTAGACTTATTGTTTTGACAGTTATTGTACAGTAATTAACGTTTAGATTAATAGTCATTGTACTTATTATTTTAACAATTAATATGCAATATATAAAAATGTAGTATATTTATTAATTTGTTTGCTTGTGTAATTAACGTTGATGTTACTTGTTGCAATTGTAGGTGTTGAAGGGGTATTTTCTACAATAAAAATTATGATAACTAGATTTTGGAATCGAATGAGAAATTATAAATTTAAGATTATTGTCACACCTTACCCCTCTATAAGGCATAACATGATCCCGTATTATACCTAATGAATTACCGACTCCGTCTACCGATAACCCATTAAATATATTATAAGAGATTTTAAAACAATTTTCTTACTTTTTGAAAGTAGCGAGCTTTTCTAGCAGGTATTAAAAATATTTAATTGAAGTTTAAATATTTGATAAAATTTTTGTCCATTTTTATTTTTCTGCAAATTTGGAAAAATTTTGGCAAAGTGCCGGCAGTAATTGAGAAAAATAAAAAATTTTACCTGTAGAAAACACTTCCAAATATATCACTTCAAACAATCTCAACCACCATTAAAACTCAAGTCAACATAATTTCCCCCAATCTCCACAATTTAAATCAATTTCCAATTTAAATATTTCAAAAATAATACTGAATAGTTTTCATTCATATTCCATTCAAGAAACATTAATTTACATTCATCAGTCTAAATTACATAAGAAAATCCAAAATAATATTATTACAAAATTTGTACAACTGCTCATGACCAATTTACAAATGTACATACAGTCAATTACATCAAAATAAACATGTACAATCAGGGTATAAAATTATACCCGACAAAAGGTCCAGAAGTAACTCTGAAATCCTCAGCAGCTCACTCCGTTGCTCTACTAGTCTCTCTATCTGCAACAGCAATGAAAAGCTATCGCTAAGTATAATGACTCAATGGTGCATAACATAACAGAAATATAATTTTATATATAAATCAAATCACATTTATTCAATTATGGTACTGAAAAGGAAAAGCAGATACAAAACACAATTTATACTTTTAGTCAAACATTCTCATTTCGGAAGTCACAAAACAATTTCATAAAAACACACAGTTATATCATGCCATCAGTACAATGTTCATCTCAATAGTCAAAGGCTTATGAGGAATCTCAAGGCTAGCTAGCTCAATCTATAAGTACCCATTCAATTTCTTCTTCTACTGGCACACACCTCAACACTTCAGCCAGAAAGGGAATCAAAATTTAAAACTAATTCCTCCCACCAGGCATGCTAGTGAGGCATTCAGATATATGGTCATAACACTGTGGTTTCAAAACTATCTTAACATTTTAATAAACATTTATTGACAATTCAAACACATACAATTAAATTTCCAACAATTTAAGTCACAACCTATTATTCAGTTCATTCACAATTTTGTAATAAAAATAAATCACAATTTATTCATCAAAATAAATTGTCAAGAGAATTTACATAAAAATTTTATATTGTGCATAAACCTTGTGCGAGTCACCTCTAGGCCTTGACTCGATGTCTCGGGTTTTTTTCCGGTATTCTTTTCAACTGAAACACACAATTTTATAATGTTTCAGTATCATAACGTATAGTAAATTCAATCATAAATTCACAATTACTTATGTCTAGCTCTAATATGCTTGATTTAATGTTCTTTGAATTTTGCATTTTGATGTTATTATTTATGACACTATTCAAGTCAAATTGTTAACTTTCTTATGCTTAATAGGTATGAGAATTTCAATTACACCCACATACCATATTTTGGTTACCAAATTTGTTAGTTTTAGATGCCTTTTCAATTTTTAGGTCTCCTAATTGCATTTTCAAATTTTCAGATTTGATATCCTGTATTACACTGTTCCATTGATCAAGTTGCTGTTAAAATTTGACAAAGTGTTCTTCATAAAAGTTGTTCTTTATTGTCTTATCTTTAATTCCCTTTTTGAATCACTCCATTTGGAGTTTTGTCGCCCAAGATATGGCTATTTGAACATAGCTGGCCGGATTGGCCTAACCCAAATTTCTGGGCACCTACTTTAGTTTTGGCAGTTTTGGGTCTCTAATTTTGGGTGGCAAAATGACTTAGTTATGGGCAGAATTTGGGTTGGTTTTCTTCATGAAAGTTGTAGTGCTATGTCATACATTTCCAATGCCACAAAAATCAGGTCATTTGAACCTGTATAGCCTAAGTTATGGCCAAATGAACAAACATTCATTTGGTCATTTTGGTACAGTGACAGCATACTACACTTGGGTTTGACCTAATTGTTCACTATGTTAATGTCATTTTCTGGGCATAGTTCCTAAATGAAAAATGTGTCATTATGTGTCTATTTTCATTACCAATTGGCCTCACACCAATTGGGTTGGTAAATTTTTAGTTTTAGTCCCTGAAAAAGACCTAGGTCAAGCTGCCAGAATAATGACCCTAACCAATTCGAATTGCACTTGGTTTCTACCAATTCAAACATACCACAAATGGTCCCAATTGACCATTTCTCACTTCAATTAGGGTCAATTGCACCAATTAACCATTTCTTACAATTTTTCTCCCAATTTCAACACTCAAGAACCCTAATTCTAATTTTTATTCACTTTAATGAAATCAAAGTGTATATTTTTAATCTATATACTTAATTCAACTCACTTAACCCTTCAATTTCATCAAATTTAAGAAATTTCACTCCTCCTATATGCTGGCTAAAATTTACAAGAATCCCACACACTTGATTTGTTTCAATTATTTGTTAATTCCAAGTGTAACTTAACTACTTAACATAAATTCAAAGAGAGAGTGAAGAAAGAACACTAACCTCAATTCTTTGATTTATAATTCACCAATTCTTTCAATTTCTCCTTTCTTTTTCTTCTTCAATCTTCTTGTCTACTTGTAATAACAAGGTTTAGTGGAGATTTTGGGGGATTTATGGCTAATTTGGGGGTTTAGAGAGCTTGAAAATCAAGCTTCCATGGTGAAAATATGAGAGAGATGAGAGAGATGGATGAGGGACAGAAAATGGGTGAGGAAAACACACGTTTTCTCTTTTTTTTTTTTCATTTGATTTTGCATAATTATCTAGCTTTTTGACTTAGTCAAAAATTAAAGAAATTAAATAGATTTTTGATATCATTATGGATGATGTCACTACAATGAGGTCATAAATCCTTTCCTTTTTTTTTTCCTTTTTCCTTTATTTTTTCATAGTTCTTTAATTTAATTCTATATTCTGAAATTTTCATTTCTTCAATTTTATTAGACCTTTAGGTCAGGAGTCACCTCTAGGGGTGAATTGACCAATTTGTCCCTCGCCGGTTTGACCCGGTTTGTTAGTTATTCAATATTTCTTCCGAATCCCTAACATAATTATTTGACTTGCTTAATAATTCTTTTCTATAATTTTCTCTTTTTCACTAGGTTCGCAATAGTCCTAAAGACCGCAGCATTACATTTTCTAGTTCAAAATTCGGGTTAAGATTGACCTCGTTGTCACTTTCCGGGAAAGTCACCCATCGCTGTGACTCCCAGCTCATTTAATCTTTTGTGTTCTGTTTTTCTTATTTATACTTAACTATCTGGCAATTACTAATTATTTGTATTCAGGGCTTATCTAGGTGTCTTAGATGTGATTCTAATCTCCTTAATTGTCCGGACCGACACCGGTCACCAGAACAGTGAAAAATACTAGACTATGCAAATAGAAGTGTTACAATTATAGCGAAGATTTATTAATTTTTGAAATTATTTTCTTTTTCAACTAATTTTTGTTATATATTGAATTTACATGTATTATTACAATTTTTTTTCTCTTGGTAGAGAGTTTATTATTATATATAATTTTTTATCTAAATTGAGAAAAAAAAATATTTTGACCCACTGGTTTAATTTACTAACTCCACCCTTGTTTAGTTCTTGTCTTATCCTAAACTGATATCTAGGATGTGAAGTTTGCATATATGAATATTTGTGAGTAACCCAATATAATAAATGTTGATAATGGTATTATATAAAAAAAAAAAAAAAATAGACTGAGTCTAATTTAATTAACTTCAAAAATTAAGTTAAGAAGAGATAATTGCCCAAGTCCTTATATTTAAACCTTTTACCTTGTCTTAAACTGATGTGAAAACGCCATGAATTTTTATTTGTCCACATCAAGGGTCAAGCCCTTAAATTTTCTTTGACATTGAAATTGAGGATTTTTTATTTTTTTTTTAAATATGTGTTAAGAAACTAAAATTTTTTTTTAACAAAAATCGCGGCTAATATACACATAGAAATTGTTCATCACGCATTATTTATCCAAATGGGCGATGAATAATCTCTTCTCTTTAATAAGTTCCCTGTTTGTAAAAAAAAAAAAATTGAATAATGCATTGTACGTATAAAAGATTGAATTATTTGAGGGGTTAAATTTTGATCAGGTGGATTGATACAATAGCTTAAATTTCAATTTATTAGAATATTCAAGAACCAAACAGAAAATCACTTAGCTAAAATTTAATAGCCAAAATATGAACTATTTTCTTCCATTAGTTGATATATGGATAACTCTAACCTGCTAAGGGATCCACCACCTGTTTCAGTAGTGGCAAGGTTGGTTTCTAGCTAGCTACTTCAACGTTTCCTTATCGTTTGTTGAAAGCACAACATGAACGCCAAAATATTATCGATAAAACCTTGATTAAGGTTTGACTGGATGTATTTAAATGAGAGATTTTTGAAAATTTCATGAATTTGTTGAAAACTCATAGTCATAAAATCTATCATTCACTCAAATCCCTCAAAATGAAGGATTCTAAATTCCCTCAATGTAATCCATTGATGAATTAGACAGTGAATGTAAACGTACGAGAGGAATTTTTGTCAAACCAGCATCATTTATTGTAGAAATACCTTATATTACACGCGATGTCATAGCTAGACAACAGTTATAGATCAATTATTCGATCACATATATAGCACTTTATTATATTTTTCGGCCACATTATTTCTTCACTGAAAGGTTTGGAGGCTCAGCAATTAGGTTTGAATACAGGGCACCGGCAGTTACCCTTTCGTTTACCTTTGCATACTGGTCCCTCTTTGACACCTTCAAGTTTGCGACAACCAACTTTGCCTGCAGCGTTCAAAAAGATTATTTATATATCATGCTAATTAATTAACAGGAAATCAACTATATATTGAAGCCCTCAAAGTGCAGTAAATTGCTTCAGAAAGTGATCAAACACATGCATGATTTTGAATGTTCACTTATCAGAAAAATCCATGCCAGGGTTTTCCGCAAGCCCATTTAACAGATTTGAGTTTTTCCTGTGCACCGGATTTCTATTTTTCTGTCTTTTGCTTTAGTAAAAACATTTAGAAATCAAGAAAAAAAAATCCTTGGAAAATGGTCTTTTGTCATTGCAAGTTTAATAAGTTATCACCAACAACAAGAGAGATTAGAGAATCAAAACAACCAGTGGTGGAGCTACTTGGGGACTAGAGGGCCCATGGCCCCCCAAGTCCCAAAGAGCTCTCCATAAAAAATTCATCTATAACACTGTAAACAACTAGCTAGAGTAATATAAATAATAATATTCTGAACAAAGAAACAAACTTGAGCACAAAGAAATTAACAAAGTAGAGCCTCAGTCTTAGATACTAAGACTTCATCAACGCAGAACTATTTTTTCTTGAGTCCTCAATAAACTAGCGATGATATATATATATCACTTTGAAATATCTCCGAGATAGAACGTACCGTTTGACAAGTTTAATTTCTCACCATTATGAGTCAACTTTCGAGCTACAATTGGAGACGGAATGACAAAAAAAGAAGACAAGAGGACGCAAATGATAAGGAAGGCCTTCATTTTCTTTGGAGTATGGGTTCTGCTTGATTCTTCGATCGACCTCTTAAGCCTTTTTATAGCCATTTTTATATGAAGACTTGGAGATTGACTCGGCAAATACTTTTAGCGGGCCAATGAGTTTTATTATGGATTTTAACCAATCTAAAAATTTAAAGAACAAGAAAGGTAGTTTGTAAATTAATAAAAAAAAAAATCGTTGCGTAAATGCTTCATCTGTGTCTATCATATTATATTATCGTCAAAATTAAATATTATTATTGCTTTTAGAATAGTTTCAGTAGATAAAAGAAGAGTAAAGAAAATTGAAATATCGAATCTTTAAGCAAGAAAATTGATTTAGAAAACTTCTTATTTTTCCATTTTAAGGTATGACATGAAATAAGCATAATGATGTAATGTAAGCAAGAAAAGCATGAGCTGACCCCATTTGTTTCGTTATCTCATCTTCATCACTTAGTAGAAGGAAATCTGACCATTTTATCTAAACTTACTTACCATGACATTACTTCCAAATACTGTGAATGCACAATTTAGCCCCTTGTTAATCAAAAGAAATTAAAGAAATAATTAAATAAAGATAGAAAGTTCCCACATGATTCTTGTTTATTGGAAATTATAAATCTTATCTTTACTTGTCGATTTCCAGCAACTTTTATATATATATATAATTTTTTTTCAATATACATTGCACATTATTTTATTATCGTTATACTTATACTTATGATTTAATTTTTTAATATAAAATTTTATGTTATTTTTTTTTATATATGATATAATATCATCATAGTATTATAAATATTATATTTAATTATTTAAATGAAAATATTAATTTTAATGTTATTTTAATTGATTATATAGATAAAAATATTTATTAATTTAAAATTATTATAATTTTTATTGGATTATATTTTTATGAAAGTTTTGTGTTATATATAATAATACTATAATAATAAATTTAAATGTAATATAGTTTTGTGTTATATATAATAATATAATAATAAATTTAAACGTAATATAATAAAAAATGACATATAATAATAAGTTTTAAAAATATAAATAGGGGAAGATATTTAAAAATTAAAATAAATTAATAAAAATGCAACTCAGCTCATTAAATTAAATTTATTTAAACTTTGTTATTTTTCTTTTTTTTTAAATTGATTTACCTATATTATATTTTTATAATTTAAAATAATATTAATTTACATAATGAGATTACACACATAGATTAATGTGAAAGAAAATTATTTATAAAATTAAAAAATATGATAATTTTAAATTAAATTTTATAATTTAGTGCATTATCATTATAAAATTTTTATTTTTATTATATTTATATCTTGAAATTTTATATTATCATATGTTAAACATAAATAATTCTAAAACCTATTTAATATATTATTTAATATATTTAATAAGTATTTTTATTTTTTTAAATTATAAATTATATTGTATATGTTATAAATGTATTATAAGTTGAAATATAAATTTAATCATGAATGTTTAATTAATTCATATTAATTATATAATTAATACCCTCATACATGTCAATTTTTTTTCTTCTTTTTTTTTAATCTTTTTCTCATTTTTATATTTTAAAAATCTAAAATATAACAACTTAAAATTAATATTGAGTGGAGCATGAGTTTTCATATAAATATATGTAAAAATATAATTAGCTTTTTTTTATAACCTTATGGTTAAAATTAACAATCTAAATAAGATTGACTAAAAAATTAAAAATAAAATATTTATTTACATGTACATAAGAACATTAACAAATTATGATTAATTTACATTTAAAATTTAATGACCTAATAAAATTAAAATTTCTATACAATTACATGTAAAATGCACTTTTTATAAAAATTAAAAAAAGAAAATCAATATATATTAGCCTCTATAAATATCACTGAATTTGCAAAAATATTAGTTTCATTTGATATTGGCAATGACAATAAGATTCTCATGATAACATGCACGACCACCCTTATAAGAATGACACCAGTCACATATAAAAATTCAAAAAATTCAAAGGCTTATGAAGAGTGCAGGAAAAAAAGATGCATAAAAATATGGTGAAAAAACAAAAAAAAAATCACATTATAAATCAAAATTAATTAAGCTTGAGTCTTATTACACAAAAATAAAATGTGTAAAAGTAAAAACTATTCGTTACTAATATTTAAAAAAAATAGCTACAAAATTATAACAAATAAAATATTTTTTATTGAGTACAATTATAATCTTATATCTATTTATATAAATGCAATTTTTTAATTCAATAGTTAATTTTTAATAATAATTTTATAATTATGTTAATTAAATAGTTATTTTTTAATAATAATTTTATAATTTAATATTACAAGTTATAAATATTTACAATAATTAAAAAAAATTACTATATAAGTGAGATTCTGGATTTAATATTGTGTATTGATTTTATTGTAATAAATTAAATAATTTTTAATGAATTTATAACACTTATAGAATTAATAATATAGAATTATAATAGGATTTTAATATAAGCACAATTATTATTAAAATAATATTAAAATTTTAATTTATATTAAGTATAATAATATTAAAAATTGAAATTAAATTTGCTAAACTATTAGTGAAGAATTTGTGTTGAATAGCTTTTTATTATTAAAAATATTAGGATAGATAACTTGTATTTAAAAAATATTAGTGATAAATTTGTATTAGAATAGCTTTTTGCTATTAAAGGTATTAGGAATGATATGTCTTACTAAAAATTATTAGGGACGATTTTGTATAAAATAACTTCTTATTATTAAAATTATTAGCGATGGATATACTGTCGCTAAAAGTAATTAGCAATGGACTGTTGCCACTCATTTATATTATTGACAATGCTAATTTTCCCACATGTATATATATATATATTAAAGAGATTTTAATCTTAAGTATAATAAAAGTAAGTATTCGATCATTAGATTACTACTTATTTATTATAATATTTGATCTTAAATTTTGCCAAATAATTTATTTAATTAATAGAATTACTTTGTTTTATAATATTGGAAGTTTAAAATTTTAATTAATTTTAAATATATTATTCTAAATTATTTTTTGCTCTCAAACACCAAAATTAATATTATATATTGCATGTGAACCATAATTTTTAATTAATCTTTGTCTATTATTTTTATTTAAATTATATATATGATAATAAAGTGACAAGCATATTTACTCATTTTTCTTTTACTATAATAAAAAAATTCAAATATTTCAATGAATTTTATCAAGTGAGCATATCCGTTGGAGGATATGAGAATTTAAAAACAAAATAGATTCGTCGTAAAATTAATAAATCTATCTTCAAAAACATTGTAGTCTCGTGATAAATATTATTAATCCGAACTGCCCGACTAATCTTACTCAACAGCCTTCGAATTTCAACACCAATTCATCTTAATCAATATCTTTTTATTTTCTTTGGATCTCTCACATATTTGTTTGCCATAACTTCGATTCCGATGAATCTCTTGGGCACTTAGCCTTCTATGGGATGAATTGGGTCTTCATTGCTTTGCATTGTTTCTCCGGCTAACAATTTTTGATATTGCCACCATCTTTTACGCAAATAATATATATATATATATATATATATATATATATATATAGACACATTTGGAAAAGACATAACATTTAGCAAGGAAACCGCAAAAGCATACATGTTGATCATAGTGGGGGGATTGATTCATTTCTATCTTGTTCTTCATCTCTGCAGAATGAAGTTTGTTATTGACCCAAAGAGGGAATCGCGCCGGGGAAGTGGGGATGAAGCAGACATTGTCACACAAACATACATATAGATAATAAATGGGATAAAAACAGTAACCACAGCTATGGTTTTTCTATTTTTTTCCGCAATTGGGGTTGTAAATGGGGCATTTGCAATGATTATATGATGGATTTTCATTGCTTTTACACACTCTGACTTCGGCAGCGTGCAAGGTGAAATCAGTATACGGATCAGCTGTATCATCAAGGATTCGGGTAATGTAAGAATCCATCAACACCTCTAATTCCAAGTCCTCGGCGATCAGGCACTCGTCCAGGTGGCCATCCTCACACCGGAAAGTGGTGTTGCTCTTCTGAAGGAAAGCAGCACGGCAACTATTCCTGGTGGTGGAAAATATTAACACCACCAAGAATGCAAGGATAGTAGGGAATCCTCTCATTTCGTTTTCAGTTTCTGATCCTCTCCCCTATCACCAGCTACTACACACTCCCTTGAGCACGTCGCAAGACCCACGCCAGCATATATATATATATATAAAGAGGAAAGTTTGAGAGGAGGTAGGGTATAAAGTTTTATAAAATAAAATTTTTTAAAATAAGATTTTTATAATTTTTATAATTTTTATTAGTGTTTAGAAGAAGGGAACGTTTTTCTTTTTATATAAAGTATTTAGAAATTTAAAAAAAAAAAACCTTGTTAATCCATTAAAAAATAAAAAATTTGAAAAATCATATTTTAAAAAATATTTTATCTTCCTAAATATAAATTCAAACCTTCCATAAACTTAAAAAATTTCCTCTGGCTAAAATGATGTGAACCATTACTCGTCTAACAGTTTCAATGATTCCACAATTTGAGGTGAGTGTGGGAAAATGCAGAAAAATGACCTAAGACAATTTTTATTAAATTCCAAAATTAATTAGAACAGCTGCTATTTATGCACACATGTAAGTTCCGTAATAACTTATATATTATTTATTTGATATACTAGCGTCTCTGTTCTGTGTTTTTTTTTTTTTTTTTAATTTAAATAGATTAGTCAATTTGCACATTGAGAATTATAGGGCTAATTTTTTTTAAGAGAAAAAAAATAATGACTAGATATGATATAAATTTATTTTTATTTTTTTTATTTCTATATCAATGTATGAATAAAAATCCTCTGTCTAAAAAAAAAAGAATCGTCAGTCGCTCAAAATCAAAAAGATGGAGAAAATTTTGAGTGTACGCCCACACTTTTTGGACTGGATAATACGTTGTTGATTAGAAAGCAAAAATAATGAATGAATTAATTAAAGAGTTTTAGCTTAGTAATACTAAAGTTGTCTCTAAAATTATGAGGTCTCAAATTTAATTTTAATTAAAATTAATTATATTAAAAATAATAATAAAATAATCAACTCAATTTATATATATATATATATATATATATATATGCTTATCATATTTGTATACAGGACCGATCATAATTTTAAATTATTTATCAATTTTTTATTAGATTGGTACAGCCAGTGCGTGTAAGAATTTCCCACTTGCAGACACAATCCCATATCATATATTTTCTCTATTTAAAGATTGTATGTCCCTTCTATATTTTCTCCTTAATGATAACTCCATTTAAGAGGGGAAAAAGAACAATAAAGTCATTCTCTCTCACTCGCATACACGTACGCACACATATTTATGATATGCTTTAATCCAAATTGAAGGCTAAACTTTTTCCAGAAACGAAGAAAAACAAAGCAAATTCCACGTTCACCTAATCATTTAGATCTTGTCCATTTAGTTGTTGCCAGAGAAAAGCAAGAAAGCAGCCAACACTTTAACTTTAGTGACCACGTTGCTTCTTTTTCCCTCTCTTTATTCTCTGAGCAGTAGTAGGACAATTACTTTCACTGTTATTCAGGACTATATACATATTATATTATGTGTAAGTTCAATTATTGATCTTTCTTTTCCTTTAATTATTGATCTTTCTTTTCCTTTCTTTTAGAAAGTTAGTGCTCCTTCTTTTTCTTTTCTCATATTGGTGAGTTCAATTATTAGTCTTTTTCAATTATTGTATATGAATTCACGATATATATATATATATAGAGAGAGAGAGAGAAGAGAGAGAGAGAGGGGCTCTAGTTCCTTTTGTTTTTTCTCATCACTAATAATAAGACATGATATAATGCAATTACAAAAGTAGTGTAGCTTCTTAGCAACAAAAGCAGAAAAATCAATAGAAAAGAAAGGATGTAGAATCAATTTGCTTTAGCTACCAGCAATATATGATACTGCTTGTAAAGAACTGGAACATCATAATGAATGATATAAATTAATGAAACCTTGACGAATTTAAAAAATTAGAAAATTTTTCAAGGAATCCAAAATTTTAATGATACATTAATTCCCATTCTGTTTGCAAAGCCATTAATATGAGGTCCTCCAAAAAAATATTTTGTCATATTTTAATAAACTTTGAACATATGAGTTGTGATTAATATGATGTAGTAACTAACAACCCTATCCATCAAACAATGGGTGCAGAAATTTGCAACCCACAACTCAAGAAACTTTAGAAGTTGGCAAAAATGTAGCATAGTCAGTAGCCAACGACAAAGCTGCTCAAGTCTCTTCTAACCAAGTGGTTTAGCTGGGTCCATTTTCAATAGTTTTAGGAGGGTTGGTAAAATAGGAAAATGACATCAAGGTCTCGTTTGGCTGAGGTTTAGGGGCTATTTAGTTTAATTATTGAATGTATCTGATAACTGAGAGTTGATTGTGGCTGATTTATATTATGTATTGGGTAAAATAATGTTTAGCTATTATTGTTAAAGATATATTATATAATTTATTTTATTATAAAATAAATATATAATTATTAATTAATTATATTATATCATTTATTTTTACTATTAGAATATTTAAATAAATAATAAATAATCTAAAAAAATTTAACATGATCATATTTATAATTAATAAACAAATTGAATGTAGCTGATAATTGGGAATTAATTATAGTTGATTTATGTTATATATTTGATAAAATAATATTTAGTTGTTACTATTAAAGATATATTATATAATTTATTTTATTATGTAATAAATATATAATTATTAGTTTATTATATTATATTATTTATTTTTATTATTGAAATATTTAAATAAATAATAAATAATCTAAAAAAATTATAATTTAATAACCTACAAAGGAATAAAAGAAAACTTAAAAAATTATGATTCTATTTCGTATTGAAACTTAAATTTTAAAAATACTTTTAAAGAATATTATTTTAAGTATTGTTAAAAAGTTTTGAAAAATTTTTTATTTTAATATTTTTCTTATTAAAATATATTAAATTTAATTTCAAATTAATTTATAATACTCTTTAGTTAATATATTTTAAAAAAATTTTAATAATAATATCAAATGAATCATTTTATCTTTCACTGTTATAACAGTTTTGTACAAAAATAAAAATAAAAAAATGTAATTTTATTTTAATTTTTTTTATTTATGCTTTTACATCATATACAGTGCATGAATATTATTCTAGTATTCACGTTTAATGTGGTTTCAGCGTATAGAAAATAAGAGAGTGTTGTATAGCTTAAGCTTTTATCTGCATACTTTTAAAATTTAAGGGTAATTTTTATCAAATAATTAAAAAAAAAAAAAAAAAGACATAACCATCGCCAGTTCTACTCCAACCTGTTAAGGCAGATAGGTAGTTACTTTAGAGGAAGCCATTATCATCCAAATTCTGTCAAATTGTCCTTTTAAAAAGTATAATAATAATAATAATAATAATAATAATAATAATAATAATAATAATAATAATAATAATAATAATAATAATAATAATAATAATGAAATATTCTTTGATGAATTATATATATTCAATTTTATTCTTTGACTGTAATTATGTAAATTTATTAAATTTTTCTTATGTAATTTAGTGTGATTTATATACTTTAATGAATTAGTGGATATAATCTTATCATACAAATCTTTCTAAATATTAAAAGTAATTTAGTGATATGTATTAAACAAAACTTTATTAATTGTGATGTAATATTTGAAAAAAAAAATATTTATCAATAACATATGCTAATAGCAAGAAGATTTAAAACATTAAAATGTAAGTTAATTTTTTTTTTGTGAGAATATATTTACGAATAGATTTATTGATTAAGTTAATTATTTATATTAAATTATTAATAATTTTTGTAATATTAATATTAACTTTCAATTCTTCAGAATAAAAATGATAGCTCGTCCACTGTGTACAAGTGAAATTTTATTGTCTAACAAGCATAATTTAGTATAGAAAAAGCACATCATGAAGCTACATATATATATTAATCACACGATATGGCAAAGGTATCACGTGATTGAGTTCATCACATAGCACTTTATTACATTCTTCTCTTCACCGCATTATTTCTTACTCAAGGGGCTGGGGGCTTGCAATGAGGCTTGTACGTAGGGCAACCGCAGCTTTTAGAACCAGGATGGCAAGTTTTCCCAGGACCTCCTGCATCAGTAACGCTATCATTCTTGAAGGTAATTTCAGGTTTGCGACTGCCAACTTCACCTGTAGCATTCAAACAAATTAAGATGATCATATGTATAATTAATAAACTAGTGATTATTCATTTTGCAACGTATATTTGCTTATATATTCTCAGTTTAGAGAAAAAGAAATAGAATAGCATTTTGCAAGTTCATTAATTAAATTTTCTCACCATTATGAGTCTAACTCTCGAGCTGCAATTAGAGAGGGAATGACAAAGAAAGAAACCAAGAGGATGAAAGTGATGAGAAAGGCCTTCATTTTGTTGTGCTTGACTGTTGATTCTTCCCCATGCATCCTAGTCTTTATTTATAGAAAAAAAGTTCGCACTATTGAACTCTTTAAGTCTTTATTGATATCATGTAGGAGAAGACTTAGATTGACCTAACAAAGAACAAACACAAATTTGAAGATAAGGTAAATACTAAATCCTCATTGCATGAAATTATATTGTTGTGAAAATTAGTCGTCCTTTTTTTTTTTAAAACATACAGCCAATAAAATGAAATTACTTAAATATCTTGTGTCACATATTATTTATTAAGGACTTAGATAATATGTAACATGAAATATTTAAGTAATTTCACTCTTATAAAATTATAATTTACACCAAAAAATTATGTATTCTAAACGAGTGTAAAAGAACATAAAATTTTTCATCAGCTACAATAATTACGTTTTTTTTTTAAATTAAAAAAAAAAATCATCTATGCTATATACATATAAGCATAATGATGTGAGGAAGATATGGTAACCCCATTTTTGTCGTTATCTGATCTGCCTTTAACAAAGCTTTCAATGATATACATTTATTAAATGGAAAGAAAGATGAAAAAGTATACTATATAATTTATATATATAGAAAGTGCCCTGGCGTGAATCATGTTAATTTCTTTATATATATATATATATATATATACCTTGTTTGTATTATAAATGACATCTCTTCTGAAAAAGGAGCCATTAAATAATTAGTGGTTTGTTAGGATATGAATCTAAATCAACATTGGTTTTAAGATTTTTTTTTTAATTTAATTTATTATAAATTTAAAACACAAAATATATGTATAATAATATTTACATATTAAACATATAAATTTTACATATTTATATTTTAAATTTATAATAAATTAAGTTTAAACGAAAATTTTTCTATTTTGCAAAATGTTGTCATTTAATTAGTGGCTTTCAAAGTTGGAGAAGAGTTTAATTCCTTTAAGATAAACGTTATGTCCCCTTTAAGTAGATTGTTCCCCAATTTGGCCACGCTAAGTTTTTTCTAGAATATTTTACTAATAAAATTTTTATGTATATAAAAAAAATGTTATTATAATATTTTAAATTTAAAAAATAAAATTTTAATTATAAATATCAAATGATGTTTATTTCTTTGTTTAGAAATGTCCACTTGTCATGTTTGGTATTATATTATAGTTGAAACTGTTATTATTAAAACTACTTTTTAAATATATTAATTGAAAATATTTAAAATTAAATTTAATATGTAATAATCATAAAAGTTCTAAAATAATAATGCAAAATAATTAAGTATTTTTTTAATTATTTTTTCAGAAATATTTAAAATGGTTTTTTTTTTCAGAACTTCAATACCAAACAGTGTTTAGGAAAATAAAATAAAATTATTAACTTAAGAAAATATCGTCTCAAATTTTATTTTATATACTTAATTATTGTTTTTTCTAAAACCAAAACCCCTAGTCTCTAAAAAATTTGATTTGTTAATTATATAGAGTAAATATAAAAAAAATTAAACTCGTATGAATAACACTAATGGCAATAAAACGTATGACTCTTAATTCAATTATACACATAAAATAATAAAAAAAAACTCATTAAAATTTGTTTAATTGCTATCAAACAGTAATTAATTTATTTCTCATAATAAATATATTTCAAAATTTGAATAAGATTTAAAATTATTTAACAATATAAAATTTAACTCAAATTATCATAATTATTAAAAGGAAAAAAATATTAGTAAATTAAAGTATTCACAATTTCAATTAATTAGAAGGTTACATAATAAAAGTATAAAATATGGATTATTTCTTTTTTTCATTAATATTGTTGCATTGAGTAACTCCAACCTAGTCCGTTGATCAGTTTTTTCCTCTAGGTTTTCTTATGGAATTGAATATATCAGGAAGGTTCTTAATTGGATAGTGGATGCTAAGTTTTTTTTTATATATATTATTAATAAAATTAAATTAAAAAAAAAAACTAGAGTTGATCATAGGCCAAATTTCTTGGTTGTGGTTTGAGAGTATTTTGATTATGATAATTCAATAATTAAAATAATTTTTATTTTTTAAAATTCATAATTAAAAATGAATCGAGCGAACAATTCTAATTAAATTAAATTTAAAATTTTAAAGGAGAGAAATACCGATACTAGCTTTTCTATTTTCCTAACAATTTCAAATTATTTTAAAATCATAAAAGATTTATTTAGAATAAATCATTTGAAAGAAAAATATTTTAAAAAAATTACACAATTATGCATAGATTTTATTTTTTAAAATAAATAAATTAATTTAAAAAAAATAAATTCTTTCATTTCAAATATAAAAATTAATAAAAAAGAAATCAATCTAATTAAATTTTTACAAAATTTCATTTCCAAATAAAAGAAAAAAGATTTTTTCTTATCTGGTCTATATAAATCGAAGACATATGATATATAACAGCATCTATCTATTTAATAAATAAATATTAAATATTTATGTTTTAAATTTACAATAATCCTGATTTAAGTAAGAATTTAACGCTCTAATCAATCTTGCAAAGGCAAATTTGTCTAAACGGTGCCGGTCAAATAACATGCATTCTTTTCTCTTTTCTCTATTATTTCTCAACGCGCGAGTTGATCTAAATTGTTTGAATCGTAAAAAATATATTAAATTGTTTTCCCAACATGAAGATATGCACAAGATTGGGCCGAATTCTAAAAGAACGAATACATAGATAGAGGGAGCCAAAGTCCCCCAATTTTTGTCAAATTGTCTTTTCAAAATGTATATTTATTGAATTTATTATAATGGGTAATTTTAATATGGTTGGAATCCTCAAATCCTTTTAATCATAGTCAATTTCATTTTAATATTTAATTTTAATAATTAGTTTTTTTATGAGTTAATCAATTTTAAAGAAATAATAATAATAATAATAATAATAATAATAATAATAATGAAAATTCTTTGATGAATTTATATTCAATTTTATTGTTTTTAAAATGAAAATCTGTATTTTGCAAATTTATTACATTTTATTTATGTAGTTTCGTGTGAGAATTTTCGAATATATTTACTAATTAAATTAATTATTTATGTTAAATTATTAATAACTTTTTTAATATTAATATTAACTTTCAGTAATTCAATATACAAAATTTTTATCTCCACCACTGTATACAAGTGAAATTTAATTGTCAAACAAGCATAATTTATTGTTTATAGAAATAGCATATCATCAAAGCTACATAAATTAATCACACACTATGACAAAGCTATCAGGTGCTTATGTTGATCACACATAGCACTTTATTAAATTCTTCCACCTCATTATTTCTTACTCAAGGAGCTGAATGCTTACAATTAGGGTTGTACGCAGGGCACTTGCACTTATTATAACTAGAAGAAGAACCAGATTTGCAAGGTTTTGTAGTTTCATCTGTTTTCCCTGTAACGCTATCAGTCTTGAAGATAACGTCAGGTTTGCGACCCCCACCAACTTCACCTGCAGCATTCAAACAAAGATGATATATATAATTAATAAACTAGTGATTATTCATTTAGCAATATATATTTGCTTACGTATTCTCAGTTTAGAGAAAAGTAAATAGAATAGCATTTTGCAAGTTAATTAATTAAAATTTCTCACCATTATGAATCAACTCTCGAGCTACAGTTGGAGAGGGAATGAGAAGGAAAGAAGACAAGAGGATGAAAGTGATAAGAAAGGCCTTCATTTTGTTGTGCTTGATAATTGATTCTTCCCCATGCATCCTAGTCTTTATTTATAGAAAAAATTCTCACTATTAAACTCTTTTAAGTCTTATTGAATTCATGTATGAGAAGACTCAGATTGACCCAACAAAGAACAAACACAATTTTTGTCACGACCCAACCTATGGGCCGGACCGACACTAGGACCTGGGCCAGCCTAAAGCCTCCGAGGCCCGTAGTAAGCCTTAACTATTCATTAACCCAACTCTAAGGCCCATTTGGGCCCAATATCAAGAAAACAAATGGACAGAGTCCGGCCATAAAATGGACTTTCCAACGGGGAGTTTTCGACTCACCCGACCTGTAAACACAATAAACAATCCATTGGGGAGCTCAGCTCACCCTCCACATACTCATCAACATAATAATAAATGGGAGCTCAGCTCCCTCATCCAATCCATCAAACAGACTTAAAATATTAAGTTTACAGGTCCAACATGAATATAATATTACAGACCAATTTCAAATAATTACTGCTAACACATGCGGAAATTCTAGGAGTAATTAAAATTACACAATATTGATAAACAACCTGCGAGGTAAAAAGCGAGTTAACCCGAACAAAATATCCTCCTGTGGCTGTAAAAATTTTTGAACAGAGTGGCGTTCGACTCGAGAGTAAAATATCAATCTTAACTATAATCTCTATAACTATCTCAAACTAATGCAACTGTAGAGTGAAATGCAACATACACAACATTTTCACATCATAACATCAAAAGGTAATTTGGAGCACTCACACACCTGTAGTATCAATCATAACATATGGGAGCCGATCCCTATACACTCTCTTAAATCCAACACAGTGCCCAATTACTCAAGCTCGGACTTCCACTTAATAACCAAATCGAGGTCCCAGAATTACTCAAGCCGTGACTACCCCTCGAAGGATCGGGTCCCAACAATTACTCAAGCCGTGATCGCCTGGTCCTATCCATAGTCCACACCACATCACACGCACGCCAACGCACGCTGCTCCAAATTACCACAACAACATTCATGGCACATTATGATTATGAATGCAACATAATTCGTGCCTAGAGTTTAACTAAATAAATATATGCATATAAGTGATGCATGGGCATGCTGAACATATAATAATATCGAAATTACAATTAAAATTAATATTTTACTCACAGACTTGACGACAAATTACTGTGTGGCGGTGGGCGGAGGAAGAAGGCTCACCCGACAATCATATTACATTTATTTAATACAATCGACTCAATACAAACAAAGAAAAGACCAATTACGTCCTAAGTCGTGCAGAAAATCCGTGAGTCTCCCTATACCTAGGACCTACCCAACTTTGCAAAAGGGCTAAAAATGCACTTCTATACTCACAATCCATACATCAACAGTTCAATCATATCACACAGCCCCTCCTGGGCCCATCAAATCAGTCATTCATCACAATACGCAAAATTTCAATTTTGTCCTTATTATAGATCATTTTTGCAAAAATTGCTCAAACAAGCTCTAAAAATTATAAAACTTTGCCCCGCGGTCCTTAGCAATATTACTAAGCTATTGCAAAAAGAATCGTAATTTTCTAAGCTACCACGAATATTTTATGGATTTTTAATCCTATTTAAGCACTAGAAAATTACGTAAAAACTAGGTTCGGGTTTACCTTTGCCGATTCCGACTTCGGGGACGCGCTCGGGACGTCTGACAATGGGGGGCTAGCCAAAACCTCGGCCCAATTCGGAGACTTTTCCGGTCACAGTGCATGCGGCCCAAATTTGCGAATCGGCCAATCGTCGAATTTCCGCGAATCGAGGATACCTACACGAAGCCCATAACACGGGGGTTAGCACATAAATTTTTTAGAATTTTCTAAGTTCATTTAATGCTCGAAATTACACTGCGAAGTTCCGTGGGACCCACCGAAAAACGGTGTCGGAAAAATTCAAAATTTATGTCGTTGCGAAGCTCTCGACGAATGGAGCGTGCTGGTGGCCTCGGTTTCCTCGTGGGATTCACGGTTTTCGAGAAATCTAGCCCAAAAGTCGAAATGGGCTAAAATCTTCCCGAGCAAAAATCGGACAAACCGCTCGATGGATTTCGGCGTTCTTGGTGCCTATGGAAAGCTCTCGCCGAGTAGATGATTTTAGACACAAGACCCGGTCCAATCGGTGGCCGGATCGGCCGGATTTGGCCGGAGAAACTGGAGCGACGCGCGCGCGCAGGGGAGGGGAGGAGAGAGAAAAGAAAGAGAAAAGAGAGGGACGACGCGCGCGGGAGAAGAAAAAGGAAAGGGAGCCGGTTCGATTCGATCGGTCCGATCCGGTCCGGTTTGATTCGGCCGGTTCGATTCGAAATACAAAATTTTGAATTTTTACTCTGCCTCGGGACCGAAAACGAGGTCCAAAAATTCCGAAAAAATTCCGTAAAACTCAGAAAAATACGTAGACTCCAAATATATTTTTAGTTTTGCCACGTGGTCTTTAAATTAATTTTTAAAAATCATCAAAGTTTATATTTTCGGAAAATCGAACCCGATTTTTAAAATCCGAAAAATCTCAAAAAAATTCCTAAAATTTAAATAAAATTAAAATATCAAAAATACTCATAAATAATAAAATTTGGGGTGTTACAATTTTAATTTTAATAAAATAATCCATATCATATATGCATGATATAAGCATAATGATGTGAGGAAGATATGGTAACCCCATTTTGGTCGTTATCTGATCTGCCTTTAATAAAGCTTTCAATGATATACATTTATTAAATGGAAAGAAAGATGAAAAAGTATACTATATATATATATATATAGAAAGTGCCCTGGCGTGAATCATGTTAATTTCTTTATATTTATATATATATACTCCTTGTTTGTATTATAAATGACTTCCCTTCTTGAAAAAGGAGCCATTAAATAATTAGTGGTTTGTTAGGATATGAATCTCAATCAACAATTATTTTAAGATTTTTTTTAATTTAATTTATTATAAATTTAAAACACAAAATATATGTATGATAATATTCATATATTAAATATATAAATTTTATATATTTATATTTTAAATTTATAATAAATTAAATTTAAACGAAATTTTTCTATTTTGCGAAATGTTATCATTTAATTAGTGGTTTTCAAAGTTGGAGAAGAGTTTAATTCCTTTAAGATAAACGTTATGTCCATTTTAAGAAGATTGTTTCCCAATTTGGCCACGCTAAGTTTTTTCTAGAATCTTTTACTAATAAAATTTTTATGTATATAAAAAAAAATGTTATTATAATATTTTAAATTTAAAAAATAAAATTTTAATTAAATGATGTTTATTTCTTTGTTTAGAAATGTCCACTTGTCATGTTTGGTATTATATTATAGTTGAAATTGTTATTAATAAAACTACTTTTTAAATATATTAATTAAAAATATTTAAAATTAAATTTAATATGTAATAATCATAAATTTTTTAAAATAATAACGCAAAATAATTAAGTATTTTTTTAAATTATTTTTTCAGAAATATTTAAAATGGTTTTTTTTTTTCAGAACTTCAATACCAAACAGTATTTAGGAAAATAAAATAAAATTATTAAGTTAAGAAAATATCGTCTCAAATTTTATTTTATATACTTAATTATTGTTTTTTCTAAAACCAAAACCCCTAGTCTCTAAAAAATTTGATTTGTTAATTATATAAAGTAAATATAAAAAATTTAAACTCGTATGAATAGCAATAATGGCAATAAAACATATGACTCTTAATTCAATTATACACATAAAATAATAACAAAAAAAACTCTTTAAAATTTGTTTAATTGCTATCAAACAGTAATTAATTTATTTCTCATAATAAATATATTTCAAAATTTGAATAAGATTTAAAATTATTTAAGTATATAAAATTTAACTCAAGCTATCATAATTATTAAAAGGATAAAATATTAGTAAAATAAAGTATTCACAATTTCATTCAATTAGAAGGTTCTATAATAAAAGTATAAAATATGGATTATTTCTTTTTTTCACTAATATTGTTGCATTGAGTAACTCCAACCTAGTCCGTTGATCAGTTTTTTCCTCTAGGTTTTCTTATGGAGTTGAATGTATCAGGAAGGTTCTTAATTGGATAATGGATGCTAAGTTTTTTTTTATATATATTATTAATAAAATTAAATTAAAAAAAAAACTAGAGTTGATCATAGGCCAAATTTCTTGGTTGTGGTTTGAGAGTATTTTGATTATGATAATTCAATAATTAAAATAACTTTTATTTTTTAAAATTCATAATTCAAAATGACTCAAGCGAACAATTCTAATTAAATTAAATTTAAAATTTTAAAGGAGAGAAATACCCATACTAGCTTTTCTATTTTCCTAACAATTTCAAATTATTTCAAAATCATAAAGGGTTTATTTAAAATAAATCATTTGAAAGAAAAATATTTTAAAAAAAATTTACACAATTATGCATAGATTTTATTTTTTTAAATAAAAAAATTAATTAAAAAAATTTTCCTTTTTAAATATAAAAATTAATAAAAAAGAAATCAATCTAATTAAATTTTTACAAAATTTCATTTTCAAATAAAAGGAAAAAGAATTTTTTCTCATCTGAACTACGTCTATATAAATCAAAGACAAATAATATATGACAAGATCTATTTATTTAATAGATAAATTTTAAATATTTATATTTTAAATTTATAATAAATTGAAGTAAGAATTTAAACGCTCTAGTCAAACTTGCCAAAGGCAAATTTGTCTAAACGGTGCCGGTCAACTAACGCGCATTCTTTTCTCTTTTCTCTATTATTTCTCAACGCGCGAGTTGATCTAAATTGTTAGAATCGTAAAAAATATATTAAATTGTTTTCCCAACATGAAGATATGCATAAGATTGGGCCGAATTCTAAAAGAACGAATACATAGATAGAGGGAGCCGAAGTCCCCCAATTTTTGTCAAATTATCTTTTCAAAATGTATATTTATTGAATTTATTATAATGGGTAATTTTAATATGGTTGGAATCCTCAAATCCTTTTAGTCATAGTCAATTTCATTTTACTATTTAATTTTAATAATTAGTTTTTTTATGAGTTAATCAATTTTAAAGAAATAATAATAATAATAATAATAATAATAATAATAATAATGAAAATTCTTTGATGAATTTATATTCAATTTTATTGTTTTTAAAATGAAAATCTGTATTTTGCAAATTTATTACATTTTATTTATGTAGTTTCGTGTGAGAATTTTCGAATATATTTACTAATTAAATTAATTATTTATGTTAAATTATTAATAACTTTTTTAATATTAATATTAACTTTCAGTAATTCAATATACAAAATTTTTATCTCCACCACTGTATACAAGTGAAATTTAATTGTCAAACAAGCATAATTTATTGTTTATAGAAATAGCATATCATCAAAGCTACATAAATTAATCACACACTATGACAAAGCTATCACGTGCTTATGTTGATCACACATAGCACTTTATTAAATTCTTCCACCTCATTATTTCTTACTCAAGGAGCTGAATGCTTACAATTAGGGTTGTACGCAGGGCACTTGCACTTATTATAACTAGAAGAAGAACCAGATTTGCAAGGTTTTGTAGTTTCATCTGTTTTCCCTGTAACGCTATCAGTCTTGAAGATAACGTCAGGTTTGCGACCCCCACCAACTTCACCTGCAGCATTCAAACAAAGATGATATATATAATTAATAAACTAGTGATTATTCATTTAGCAATATATATTTGCTTACGTATTCTCAGTTTAGAGAAAAGTAAATAGAATAGCATTTTGCAAGTTAATTAATTAAAATTTCTCACCATTATGAATCAACTCTCGAGCTACAGTTGGAGAGGGAATGAGAAGGAAAGAAGACAAGAGGATGAAAGTGATAAGAAAGGCCTTCATTTTGTTGTGCTTGATAATTGATTCTTCCCCATGCATCCTAGTCTTTATTTATAGAAAAAATTCTCACTATTAAACTCTTTTAAGTCTTATTGAATTCATGTATGAGAAGACTCAGATTGACCCAACAAAGAACAAACACAATTTTAATTTAATAAAATAATCCATATCATGTATGCATGATATAAGCATAATGATGTAAGCAAGAAAATGGTAACCCAATTTGTATCATTGTCTCGTCTCATCTTCATCCTTTAACAAAAGCTTACAATGATATATAAAGTAAGATGGAAATTAATAACCATATATAGAGAGAGAAATGGTGTCCCAACGTGAATCATGTTTCTAGGGAAAAAAATCTTGTCTTTGCATTTATATTATAAATCAATACCTAAGTTCCCACATAAAATTTAATAGTATAATATATTTTAAAATTTGAAACTTTTTCAATATATTTTCTATAGTTTTAACACTATAAAATTTTAATTTCAAGCTCAATTAGAATATAAAAAAAAAGCCCATTTGGAATCGTTGTAAATTGTAATCTTTGGGCCTTTTTGTAACTAAAAGGACCACTTATTAACTTGTGCGGCTTAGTCCAAGGACCTCACGTCCAAAACAAGGAGTGTTGGCCCATGCCATGTCTGATATTGGAGAGGCTTAGCACAAAATTCAAATATGAAAGCAACAAAACATCACTGACTAATAAGTTGTAACTCAGTAAATATTGAAATGGTATTCAGAACTGTGAAATTAACATGTAAATTGGATTTAAGTATATGATTAAAAGAAAATATAGCATCAAGAGATTTTTTTTAATAATTACAATAATTTAATTAATTCATGTATATTAATAGTATAATGTGGTAAATAATTAGTTATTAACTTCCTGCTATATGTAAAAAAATAATTATTAAAAGGCCAATTATCAAGAAAAACAAATGTCAACTGATAAATTGTAATTTAATATGAACTTGCTTGTATGTACATTGATTCTGATCTAATACTGTGCTTCTTGATTGTAATAGTTGTATTATAATCTGCAGCTGTGTCGCTTATGAATGTACGGTTAACATATCAATAAGCCAATTAATTAAAAATTTAAATAAAATGATAACATTTAAAAACACTAAACGACAGAGAGTAGGTTTGGAAAATAAAAAAAATTGAAGGACACATCATAACGTACAAAATGGTACCAACTACCTATGTGGTTGGAATCATCAACTTTTTTTTGTCCAATTATTATCGGACGTAAGCTAAGATACCATGTGGACCGGTCATATTACGGTCTGAATTTGGATGTAGATAAAATTAAATTGATTTAATTTAAAATTAAAATTAAAATTAAAATTAAAATTAAAATTCAATTGATTAAAATTATTCTCAATAAAATTTGTTTTGCACTGAAATCAGATTAACCGGTTTTATTTGGTTTAAAAATTAAATTTTTATATGAAAATTGTAATTAAAATCAAAATTAAGTAAACTGTGTGATTTGAATTCTCTTTAACCTTAAATCCATATCACTAATTTTATCTCATAATCAGATCGGCCTGGCGGCCACCCGAATACCATGTGCTCCCTCCGCACGCGGCTTGGAATGACGACAATCACACCTTAATGTAATGACAAAGATATTATTGAATTTTCTCAAAAAAAAAAAAAGAATGTTAAGAGGAGAGTATTGATTGGTTGATTTAATTTGAAAAATTAAAAAAAATTAAAACTAAATTAAATTGATTTAAGAAAAAAATTGAATCAATTTACTTTAATTCATTTGGTTTTGGTTTGAAATAATTGATTTGATTTTTTTTTAATTTATTTTTAAACTCATTTCAAACTAAATATTTATTATATTTTTTTTAAATTTTAACTCTAGTTTTTAGACTTAATAATAATTAATTATAAATTAAATTATTCAATTTATTTTTTTAAATAAAAAATACTAAATTTATTCTAATTACTTTTTGGGACAAAGTTGATAAAGGGAGAAATTCTCGAACAAGAAAAAAGATTCATTGACTTTGAAATAATTGAATGAGGAGCCTTTTATCTAATTTTATTTCTATTTTATTGAATTGATTGAAAGGAATTCTTATTGTTCTGATAAACAAAGTAAATAATATTAAAATAAGTATAAGAAATAATATAATATTATCCCGATTCATAGGATAGGGAAAAATCTTTTTAATGATAAAATTATTAACGATAATAAAAGGTCAAGTCATATATTTTAGGTTGATTAATTTAATTAATTCAAGTATATTAATAGTATAATGTGGTAAATAATTAGTTATTAACTTCCACCAATTATCAAGAAAAACAAATGTCAACTGATAAATTGTAATTTAATAGGAACTTGCTTGTATGTGTTGAGGCAGTGGGTGGAGAATAAGTTTTGAAGCGTGATGAATCACTATCTTTAAGGTATTAATTGCCTCCACTAGATTGTTGCAAGGTTATGGCAATATACCTCCAAAATATAACAGAGCTTGAAATCTGCAGACAGCAACTCTTGAAGATTTCCCTTAAGAACTTTTTATACGAACCGTTTAGAGAGACTAGAAGAAAAGAAGAAGTAGAAGCAGTATATATCTGTTTATTTATAAAGAATGAAAAGTCATTGCACATTTTCTAGATAAACGCATCTGTTTATCTCTAATAGATACAACTGTTTGTGTAATAGACATATCTGTTTATTAAAAGACACTTATACAAATAGTTATGACTGTTTGTATAGAATAGACATATTTGTTTATTAACAGACACCTATATAAATAGTTATGACTTTTTGTATAGAATAGACATGTCTGTTTATTAACAGACACCTATACAAACAGTTATGACTGTTTGTATATAATTGACATGTCTGTTTATTAACAGA
This sequence comes from Hevea brasiliensis, assembly GCF_030052815.1. NCBI lineage: Eukaryota > Viridiplantae > Streptophyta > Magnoliopsida > Malpighiales > Euphorbiaceae > Hevea > Hevea brasiliensis. The sequence goes on from NC_079508.1 coordinate 64,399,171, forward strand.
CATATCTACTTATTAATAAATACATTTGTTCATAATTTATTTATGAAAATTATAATATGATAATTATTTTATTTCACACATATACGTGTTAAGTGTCATAATAGAATAATATATATATATATATATATATATATATATATATATATATATATATATATATATATAATTCTATACATATTTCACTCTTGATATTCCTTCACTTTCTTATATTTTAACAATATAAGAATTATTTCTCTCTATACTATCTAACATACAAGCTATTTATAACAATCCCCCATTTAACTTGTATTGTTAGATCACATTGTTTCATGCATAATGAAAAGTATCTTTCGATTTAAACTTTTTCTTAGTTTAAGTATTTCAAAGTTCTAAAGAAATTATGGTGGCCTTAGCTTAAACCTAGATTCCTATTAAATAGAACCGGAAATACTACATACACGAATCAATTAGTTTGACTTAAAAAGTTCACCAAAATTTTAGCAAGAATATGACCTTGTGCTACCTCCTGTTTTTATAAACATTTATAAAAGTTATTCTCAGTTTTGTTGAAGCAGCACCACTTCCTATGTTCATATAGGTGAAGTTTCTTTTGTAATAATATTAAACTTTATTAAGAATATAAATATTCATCATCATTCCATTACCTTAGTATACTAAATACTTAATTACAACATTTATTAATGACTTGTTGTTACCCTTTAAACTTTATTTAGTAATAATACTATAAAGTAAGGTTCTCATCAGTAGTAAATTTAATGGAATATTTAATCCTAATCTGCACATATACTTATGATCATAACTCTCGAGAGCCCTTTTATTAAAGGATTTGCTAGATTATTATAGTATTTAACATCAATATGGTAATAACACCATTATAGACTAATTGTCTTACATTTTCATGTCTTAAGCTTATATATATATACTTTCAATTGTATATTTTACTATAAGCTTTAACCATCATGATTTGACTATCACAATATAAAGAAATAGATAGCACAAGTTGTGGCCATAACTTAATATCTGATAACAAGTTTCTCAGTCATTCTACTTCTTTACCAACATTTGCCAAAGTTATAAATTCGGATTATACCGTAGAATGAGTTATACAAGTTTATTTCTTTGATGCCCAAAAAATAAAACCTCCACCTAAAGTGGATACCCAACCAAAGGTTGACTTATTATCCTTAGTACTACTTATCCAATTGGCATTTATATAACTCTAAGATCTCCACCATATTTGTTTCACTAGTCAACCATATAATCATATGTCTATAACATGAACTACATAAATAATTCACAGTCTAAATTTGTACCTTATTTATAAAAATAAATTACTCCATAACTTGTTTAAAATTAGAGTATCCAATAATAAAGAACCAAGCTAAACTTGCACATACACACAAATGCATACTCATTTGTCCTTTTGTCACTTCTTACAAATGACTTGTAAGGCTCTTATATTTACTACTCAAAATGTATCAACCTTTTAGCCAATAAATTAATCTCTTCATACATGTAACTATTAAGAAGAATTGCATCTTTTTATTTAATTATATCTTTTGGCCAAGAGAAACAACTCTTTGCATGAATACAACTCTTTATATGGTTTTAGCACATTTGAAAATTCATCACAAAATAATCTATAGTTTATAATTCTTTTTTTTTTAATATCCAAAAACCCTTGAAATTTCTTTCTAGTATTTCATACTAATATTACTAGTATAACTTGATAATTTAAATACTGCGAAAGCAATATCAGGTCTAGTGCAATGCATAGTATATATTAAGCTATCAATATCATTAGTATACTCAATTTGAGTAATTATTCTACCAAAATTTTTAGTCAATTTGCAATAAATATCATATGGAGTATTTACTTCCCTCAATATAATGAAATTAACAAAGAGTAAAACCCCTACTATGTTCTGACTAGGTAGTTTAGGCAGATTCCTCAAGGATAATAACCAAAATATAAATCTAGACATTAATTTTAAAATTCTCCCAATAATAAATTAAAGAATAATAATATTGATTGTAGGTAAAAATGAAGAGAAAAGACAAAAAATAAAAGTTAATAGATTTTTGTTCCAAACTGCTATTTATAAAGTATTTGCATCTCTTCAAACATATACAATAGTTCACTTTGTATCTATCAGAATAATTATATCTGTTCACTTACACCTTTTATAATAGATACAACAGTTCACTTCGTATCTATTATAACAATTACTTCTATTCTCTTATATCTTTTACAACAGATACAATCGTTCACTTTGTATCTCTTAGAATAATTACATCTATTCACTTATATCTTTTATAACAGATACAACTGTTCACTTATACCTCTTAGAACAGATACAATCATTCACTTATACCTTTTAAAACAGATACAACCATTTACTTTGTATCTCTTATAATAATTATATTTGTTCACTTATACCTTTTACAATGGATACAACAGTTCACTTTGTATCTCTTAGAACAATTACATTTGTTCATTTACACCTTTTAAAACAGATATAATTATCAGGAATAAATAGTTCATTTTGATATCTTTTAATGAACAGACATAACTCTTTTGAAATGAGACAAATTTTTCTATCACTAATATTTTTAACAATATCCCCACCTAGTTAGTAATAGACACAATCAATATGAATTAGGATTTATGCATATAAAAAGTGTTTTTCGACTTATGCACATAAATCTTATTATCTTCTTTAACACATTCACCATGAGCTTTAACATCATAATATAACCTTATATTTCTTCTAATTATAAGCATGTCATCAACATAAAATAAATTATCACATAAAAAACTTTTTAATGTGGAAGTATTTCTGAATCTATTTAAGGAAAAAGTCATATGAAGCATACAGTAATTTCTTCCTATAATCATTCAAACTATAAGTATGATGTGCTATTATTCCTCCTAATTGCAATGATTTAGGAACTACCACTTTCAAATCTTTAAACTTTGAAATAAAGATACGCAACTCATGGACTTATCCATAACAGGCATATTATCAAGTATTTAGAATTCAAAATATTTCATAATGAGAAATTTATCCATACCTTTTTTTTTCTGTATTATATTCGAATTCTAACGAATTCCAGATTTTCTTTGGAGACTTGACAGAGGTAAACAAATCTTATAGCCTATCTGATGAGTTATTGAGAATATGACATCTGCATGGCAATTCATCTTTTTTCTTGATCTGCTTTCACCTTAAAATTGTTGAGGCAGTGGGTGGAGAATAGGCTTTGGGGCATGATGAATCACTATCTTTAAAGTATTAATTGCCCCCACTAGATTACTGCAAGGTTATGGCAATATACCTCCAGGATATAACAAAGCATGAAATTTGCAGATAACAACTCTTGAAGATTTCTCTTAAGAACTCTTTATACGAACCGTTTAGAAAGACTGGAAGAAAAGAAGAAGAAGTAGAAGTAATATATATCTAGATTGAAAAACTCATCCATATTTATAAAGAAAGAAAATTCATGGCACATTTTCTAGATAGACATATTTGTTTATCTCTAATAGATACAACTGTTTGTGTAATAGACATTGTTACACTCATTTCATATAGGCATTTTAGAGTAGTTTTGCATCCATTTTGTCCTTATATTTTAGTATATTTTATGTTTTTAGCTTTATTTTAGCTTATTTGTTAACTTTAGATACTTTATATTTGATTTTTGTAATTTTGTTATTTTTGATAGGATTTTATGGCAAATCGAAGATCAATGAGTGCATTAGGAAGTGATTTGAAGAAATTTGAAATTTTTTAAGCATGGAGGAAAGTTGAAGAAATCAAGCTTTGAAAGAGCAAGTTAGCCGAAATTTGCTTGAGACTTTGCTTAAGATCCTGCTTAGGGTAAAGCGGCAATGCTTAAGGTGCAGCACAAGTTAAGCTGGAAGTCAAGCATGAGCAGAAAAATCCATTTTACTCCAAATCTACCGAGATTTGCTGAGGGTCTGCTTAACCTTAAGCAGACAGTTCAACCAGAGGCTGAAATTTGCTAAGAAGCTGCTTAGGGTTAAGCAGTACCCTAAGCAGACTGCCAGAACGTAAATAATACTGCTGACTTGGATAATTTTATACCTCATTTCTTATCCACTCCTTGGCTCCTATTTACTTTTAGAACAACTTTTTGGGACCATATAAATTCATCATTTCCTAGTTTTTGCCATAAGAGAAAACGGGCGAAAATAAAAGAAGAAAAGAAATATAAATAGACAGAGGAGGAGGACGCCATTTTTTTAGGGAGGAGCTGCTGCAACCATCTTTTGAAGCTCCAAAAACCAGAGTTTTGGGTTTTTCTACCTGGGTTTTTCTATTTTAGTCCTCTTATCATGTTTTTCTTTACTTTTCCATTAATCTTTCTTGTAAATATCATTATGAGTGAGTAAACTCTTTAGATTTCAGAGTTGGAAAATATGTTTTAGATTAATTTTTGGATTTGGACTGGGTATTTCCTTAATTTACATAAATATGAGTTTTGATTCCTCCCTTGTGTGCTTGATTTACTTACCTAATATTGGTACCCATTGAATATTGTATTAATCTTTGATTGAAGGATCGAAATGTGAAAGTCATTGATAGATAATCAAGGATTGGAACTTAAAATCACCTAGATTTAGAAATAAAATAGGATTTTAAGAAGAATTAATGATTGGTTACATAACTTAATGGATTTTAAAGTAATCAAATAACATACGAAAGTAGGTTTGGTTATTTTAGAACACACTTTGGTTTACTTGAAAAAGATATTAAAGGAATTTAGAATCAATTTCCTTCAAACTCTATTTTTCCCTTAAAATTGGAATACCCAAGACAAATCCCAATTAATTTATGCATAAACCCTCAACTCTGGAATCACTTTAAACATAATTAGACCTTGATTCAAATTACCCATTATTAATTTAGTTCAATTGCATCTAAATTTAGAATTTATTTGCTTGCTCTTTACCCATTTCAATTAGATTAATTAATTTATTTTGCTCATTTACATTTACCATTTATTCATCAATCATTAATCCAAATAATCGCTTCATTCATAGTTCGGTACTCAAACGGCAAATCCTCGTGGGAACGATACTTGACTCATTACTCTATTACTTAAGACGACCCGTATACTTGCGGATACGCCCATCAGATATGTCTGTTTATTAAAAGACACCTATACAAATAGTTATGATTGTTTGTATAGAATAGATATGTATTTTTATTAAAAAATATCTATACAAATAGTTATGACTATTTATATAGACATATTTATTTATTAACAGATACCTATATAAATAGTTATAACTGTTTGTATATAATTAATATGTCTGTTTATTAATAGACATATCTACTTGTTAATAAACACATCTGTTCATAATTTATTTACGAAATTTATGATATGATAATTATTTTATTTTACACATATACATGTCAAGTATTATAATAAAATAATATATATTAAATTATATTAAATTATATATATATATATAATTTTATACATATTTCACTTTTAACATTACTTCACTTTTTTATATTTTAATAATATAAAAATTATTTTTTTATATTATTTAATATACAAATTATTTATAACAACATGTACATTGATTATGATCTAATACTATGCTTCTTGATTGTAATAGTTGTATTATAATCTGCAGTTGTGTCGTTTATGAATGTACGGTTAACATAACAATAAGCTAATTAATTAAATTTTTAAATAAAATGATAACATTTAAAAACACTAAACGACAGAGAGTAGGTTTGGAAAATAAAAAAAAAAATTGAAGGACACATCATAACGTACAAAATGGTACCAACTACCTATGTGGTTGGAATCATCAACTTTTTTTTGTCCAATTATTATCGGACGTAAGCTAAGATACCATGTGGACGGGTCATATTACGGTCTGAATTTGGATGTAGATAAAATTAAATTGATTTAATTTAAAATTAAAATTAAAATTAAAATTAAAATTAAAATTCAATTGATTAAAATTATTCTCAATAAAATTTGTTTTGCACTGAAATCAGATTAACCGGTTTTATTTGGTTTAAAAATTAAATTTTTATATGAAAATTGTAATTAAAATCAAAATTAAGTAAATTGTGTGATTTGAATTCTCTTTAACCTTAAATCTAAATCACTAATTTTAACTCATAATCAGATCAGCCTGGCGGCCACCCGAATACCATGTGCTCCCTCCGCACGCGGCTTGGAATGACGGCAATCACACCTTAATGTAATGACAACGATATTATTGAATTTTCTCAAAAAAAAAAAAAAAAAAAGAATGTTAAGAGGAGAGTATTGATTGGTTGATTTAATTTGAAAAATTAAAAAAAATTAAAACTAAATTAAATTGATTTAAGAAAAAAATTGAATCAATTTAATTTAATTCATTTCGTTTTGGTTTAAAATTATTGATTTGATTTTTTTTTAATTTATTTTTAAACTCATTTCAAACTAAATCTTTATTATATATTTTTTTAATTTAACTATACTTTTTAGACTTAATAATAATTAATTATAAAATAAATTATTCAATTTATTTTTTTAAATAAAAAATACTAAATTTATTCTAATTACTTTTTGGGACAAAGTTAATAAAGGGAGAAATTCTCAAACGAGAAAAATGATTCAATGGCTTTGAAATAATTGAATGAGGAGCCGTTTATCTAATTTTATTTCTATTTTATTGAATTGATTGAAAGGAATTCTTATCGTTCTGATAAACAAAGTAAATAATATTAAAATAAGTATAAGAAATAATATAATATTATCCGATTCATAGGATAGGGAAAAATCTTTTTAATGATAAAATTATTAATGATAATAAAAGGTCAAGTCATATATTTTAGGTTGATTTAGATCGATACTAACCGAATGATTATAATTTTTTTTACATGAATATTTTATTAAATATTAATTATTAATAAAATAATTAAATTGAATCAAATAAATTAAATTTCTTAAAATTAAAAGTGAAATTGAATTAATTTACTATAAAATAAACAAAACTTTAAATTAAATTAGTTCAATTAATCTTTTCATTTTAAATCGAATGTTGCTGACCTAATGACAGTTGAGGATTTGGGAATTCTACCACCAATGGATGAAAGGTATTGGAATTTTACTTTTAATAAAAAAAATTAAATCGAATTAAATTAAATTTCAATTTACATTCACAAAAATTGCAGTTTATTAATTAAGTAAAAAAAATAATAACCAAGCTGAATGTTTATACTATGTTGTTTTAATAAATGATAAACTGATGAAAAATAAATTCTTATCGTTGGGATTGGGAATTTTTTTATTAGGGATTGGCTCTTCGTTGGGAATAAGAAGTAGTCAAATAAGGTTATGGCTTAGGCATCATTAGGGTAGAAGAAAAAGTCTGGAATGACATTATTTTAGAGAAAGACATATGTGGATTTTTTTGGGCCTTTATGATATGGTTCGATTCAAAATTAAATCGATAGATTGTAGATTAGGAAAACCACCCAATAATTAAGCATTAGAAAAAGGAAGAGACGGTAGTGGAATCAAATTGTACCGACTGTCCTTGCCTTTGTTTTTAGAATTAACTAGACAGGGATATTAACTTCAGAACTGGACAAAAACATAAAGACATATCAAACAATAAAAAAATACAAATAAAAATCATGGATCTGCAATTAATCAACGGAGCATCGTCGTCATCATGTGCCACCACTCATGTTTTGCCACATTAGCTCACACTCTGGATTTCAGGGAACGATGACAGATTTCGATGCCCAATCATCCACACATCACTGGCTATCTGGGGGAGGCAAATCACATACACTTGCAGAAACCTTTTTTTTTTTTTAAGTTATCCTAATAAATAATACTTAATTGATATACTCACATAAACTACTAACTAATTTTACTATTTATTAAATCACAATCAACTACTAATTCTATTTTAATATTTTTATTTTTATTTATAATTATTCAATGAAAATTTGAATTTAAAATTTTATAATAAAATATATTTCTTTAAATTTTTTTTTCTTTTTCTTTCTGAAGTTCAAGGAATAGATGATCTATGCACATTGAATAAGAATGACTAAATAATTACGTAAAAAAAAAAAAGGGAAGAAAAAAAAAGAAATTGAAGGTGACACATGTGTTTGTTTGGTAAATGTTGCGGTCTATATGGGGTGGGTGGAAATTTGTGGCGATTCTTGTAATCTCATTGAACCAAAGAGCTGCAATTACTGGTACAAGAGTAGTCTTAGCTTTAATAACACTCCATTGGAAAATTAGTATCTTTCTTTCACCAACGGCTTCACAGCAACAAAAGTCAGTCTTTCCGCGCAATACAGTTACTCATCTGGTTCTTTGATGGGCAAGAAGCAGCACTTAGATTGGACAACGAGGTCCATTTCTTCCTCAGGGAGTGAGAGAGTCTCTCTCTTGACAAAGGAGGTTTGCTTTCTTTTCTTTTTCTTCCTTTGTAGTTTTATCTTCGGAACAACATCCAAAATTTTGTGGCTTTTATTGGGTTATGGATTTTTTCGGATTCATTTCAAAGTTTGAAACTCACGTTTTCTGTTCTGTTGATAGTTTTAATAGGTTTTTACCTTTTCTGGGTATTTTTTTGAATCACTTGAATTTTCTAAACAATATGTCATTACATTAATTCTGTTTGGTTTGGGTTCTTGTGACAAGACGATTAGCTTTTTTGTTACATGAACTTGTTCTTGGAATCTTGTAATTGAGTCTTCTTTTGACTTCTTGTTTATTGTGATTTCTCTGTTGAACTGTTAACTTTGGTCAGGAGTTTTTTTTTTTTTTTTTTTTTTTTGGGGGTTTGGTGTGGGGGGGGGCGGCGGGGGTGGGCCGGCGGGGTGGTGTTGATATGGCCATAACCTTTATGAAATATTAGTTCTTGAAATATTGTAGTTTTGTTTCATTTTGATTGTTAATCTACAGATTTTGTGTTTTTCTCTCAAATCATTCAACTTGGGGTGTAACAAATCGCAACAAAAGAAGACGGAAAGTAAATTGATGTTTCCTGTTGTTTGTGGTTTCCAATACTTTAATTGAACTAGACCATATAGCAATTCTAGGCTCAAATTAAATAAGTTTTTGTTTTGATCAAGTCTCATATAATGGAATTCATAACCTCCATAACCATTTAATTAAGCGCCAAAAATTCTTGGTTACTTCTTGGTCTAAATAATGTTGTCGTTGATTCACCTATGTTGTGTAGGCACGGAGGAAAGCAAATGAAGACCAATCACCCGATGGTCCTCCAAACGACCTGGAACTTGGAGATGGAGTGGAGGTGATAGCTATTAATGTTCTTTCATGCAATATTTATGCTCATCAAGCTATTTTTGAAGTCTAGCTGACCTTGTTTTTTGAAAATTCAGGCAGCAAATGTTGGGTTTGGTAGAGTATTTTCACTGGTAAGAAATTATTATTTTCTTATTTCTGAGGATGGATTCACATCGAAGTATATTTTAGTATTTAGTAATAATCAATTTCTTATTTTACAGGCAAAGCCTGATGCTGGGAAGCTTGTAGTTGGCACCATTGCACTACTGATAGCATCCACATCAAGTATTCTGATTGTAGGATAATTAAACAAATCGCAAGATCAAAATTGAATTTAAAAGTAACTAGGCTCCTGTCCTACTAAGGTGTTATCTCTGTAACCGGTTATAAATTCTTATATTGCAGCCAAAATATGGTGGAATGATAATAGACATTGTGTCAAGAGATACAAGTGCTCCTGAAGAGCAATCACAAGCTTTAGATGCAGTCAAGAACACCATACTGGATATTGTGCTGATAGTGGTAATTGGGTATGACTGTGTTCTGTATCACTTTACCATGTCTAATTTGCATTATTATGTCTCTGGATTTTGTTCTCTTGGTTTCTGTAGATGTTTGTTCATTGTGGTGGTTTCTTTCCTTACTATATGGGGTAATTTTATTAATTGATCTTATAAGATCCAATGTTTATTGAATGAGCATTATTTAAATTTATGTAGGGTCTGAAATGATATTTGTTTTATATTGGATCCATTATTTACGATTTAAAGCCCCCAAACAAATTTTCCTGTAGTGTTGCATTTCTTTTGCTCTATTAAATTAGCATCTTAACTTATACTTTAAATATTTTGCTTTGAAGAACTGTGACGACAAATAATTTCATTTCATTTTTGACACTTCTGTAATGCAAGATATTGCACAAAGCCTCCTGTTGAGCATTTATAATTCTTGAAGGGACTAATAATCATAGTTTCTTTTTGCTTGTTTTAGTTCTTTGTGCACTGCACTTCGAGCATGGCTGTTTGCTTCTGCCAGTGAAAGAGTTGTCGCTCGTTTGAGAAAGGACTTATTCAGCCACCTAATCAACCAGGTGAAGTCCCCTAGTTTTTGAACATATAAAAGCTCGAGGATGTGCAATCCTTTTTATTCCTGATCCACTATATTAATTAGTCTTTATGGATTTCCAATCTACTGAAAAACTGTGAATTTTCTGTTTCATGCAAAATTTAAGCATAATAAAATAGCTGGTTAAAGATATTAAAGCCTGTGGGAGTCATTTTAAGATATTAGTTTGCAAGTTGTTGTTGTTGTTTTTTTTTTTTTTTTTTTTTTTTTCTGCTCTGCTCTGGGAATCATTTGGAACTCAGCACATTTAAGCATGGTGTTGCTGCAATGGTCAACAGGAAATAGCCTTCTTTGATGTTACTCGAACAGGGGAACTTCTCAGCAGGCTGTCAGAGGACACCCAGGTCATAAAAAATGCTGCAACAACCAATCTTTCTGAGGCGCTCCGTAATGTAACAACTGCCTTAATTGGTGTTGCCTTCATGTTTACATCATCATGGAAATTAACATGTAGGTAATTTAAGCTGAAGTTTCTCAAGTAATGCTTTTCTATCAGGGTAATATTCTGATCATCGTTTCCTTTTCTTTTCTTTTTTTTTTTTCCCTGCAGTGTTGGCTTTGGTGGTTGTGCCAATAATTTCAGTTGCTGTAAGAAAGTTTGGGCGCTATCTTCGTGAACTTTCACATGCAACTCAAGCTGCAGCTGCAGTAGCTGCTTCCATAGCTGAGGTTCGTAAGCAACATCATATTTTACTTTTTATCTTTTATATAATTAGTTTTTATTTCCTTATTAAGATGTCAGAAATTGTTAATTTCATAATTGGCATACATTCACAATGTACATTGTTTTTAAAGCAACAAAGTTTGATGAATCTAGGAAGATTGTGAAAACCCTACTAAATGTTTTATTGGTGCTTGGATGATAGGTTTGATCATGAACTTTATGCTGTAAATCAAACATAGTTTTGAACTGTTTTATAGATTCCTGGTGCTTCCTTTTCTCCTTATTTTGGATCTATTGAATATAACAGTCAGTTGAGTTATTGGTCATAATTTTTTCCTAAGAAAAATTGATGTTTAGGAATCCTTTGGGGCCATTCGAACAGTTAGATCTTTTGCCCAAGAAAGTTATGCAATTTCAAATTATTCGGAAAAAGTTGATGAGACGCTGAAGCTGGGACTCAGACAAGCAGTGAGTCTCTATATCTCTCTCATGGAAGCTGGGAGTATGCAAATTAAAGGTTTATGAGCTCATGAGTTTTGCTATTTTCTGCCGCAGAGGGTAGTCGGTCTGTTTTTTGGAGGACTAAATGCCGCATCCACTTTATCTGTGATCATAGTGGTAGTTTATGGGGCATACCTGACAATAATAGGCTCCATGACCGCGGGCGCTCTTACATCCTTCATTCTTTATAGCCTCACAGGTACTCTTCCCATTGTTTTACTTACCTACCAAATGTACTATTATAGCTCAAACTAGACTTTGATTTCAAATTAAACAAACATTTGAAAACATTTCTTTTGTGAAGGGATCAGTCACAACTTAGTTTAGGGGTAACTCCATAAACTTAGGAAAGCTTTGAATATCTATCAAGATTTTAAATATCTATACAGCACTATTTTACTGTTTCAGTCTTTTTTTGAATAACTTTATTTCTTCTGCTGCTTGTGATAGTCAAATTACTCTACGGTTTATTTTAAATGAAATGTTCTATGCCCTTGCTTGCATGTTTCAGATGCTATTGTTTAGTAGACAGCAAATGACTTGCTGCCTGGGATGCTGCAAGTTTCGTAGTTACTCATTTTGGCCAATCTTTTCTGCCTGCAGTTGGTTCTTCAGTATCTTCTTTGTCAGGATTGTATACTACTGCGATGAAAGCTGCAGGGGCAAGTAGGAGAGTTTTTCAGCTCCTGGATCGTGTCTCAAGCATGCCAAAATCTGGGGATAAGTGTCCTATTAGGTTATTTCTCTCTTCCTTCTCTCTCTCTCTCTCTCTCTCTCTCTCTCTCCCTCTTTCAAACACAAAAACTTCATATTGGAAATCTGGTATACTAGAATTTAACTTCTATTTATTGACTGTACTTTGAGAATCGCTACACTTCCCAGTCATAAGAATTTATACATTTGAAAGGGATACAAAAATTCAGTTTTCTTAATTGGTTAAAATAAAATACCTGTCAACCTAATGTTTGCCTTCTTATATTCTTATTTGAAATCATATGTTTTTTGCTGGCAGTGATCCTGATGGGGATGTGGAATTGGATGATGTCTGGTTTGCTTATCCTTCTCGACCAAGTCATCTGGTACTCAAGGTAATAATATTCTCTCAAGGAAAAGAAAAAGAAAGGAAGAGCGAAAGATGTGTTTAACTATGATAAATATGTAGCTCTGCCACTTATCTTCTAATAAATTGCTTGCTTTCAATCTTCCTTTTTCTCCCAACTTTCAGTCTACATTGATTTTGCCCTTTTGGGCTACCCTTGTAGTCTTTAGGACATACTAGTTCCTTCCATGACAGAGCATGCAAGATTATCAACACTAATAGCAAATGAGACATAAGATCTAAGAATTCAGTTTGGTTCTGTATCATATTCAGGATCATATTCAGTGCTGTGTGAGTGTTTGGAATTTCTTTTAGTTGCAATATTCAGACGGGAAGAATGCAGGGATTTCAACATTTTTAACTTAATGACCATGTCTAATACTCATTGGTACCACAGGGTATAACGTTGAAACTGAACCCAGGCTCAAAAGTTGCTCTTGTTGGTCCAAGTGGTGGCGGCAAGGTAACATTACCATCATTACTTCTTAATATTACATATATACCCTACTCTTGATTTTCCGTCACAGCTTGCCCATAACTTCCAACATCATCTTTTTTTAATGTCTTACAGACAACAATAGCAAACTTAATTGAAAGGTTCTATGATCCTCTCAAGGGAAAGATCTTGCTAAATGGGTTTCCACTAGTGGAAATATCACATGAGTATCTTCACAGAAAGGTATTCTGCTAAAATTTTTGGTAGGATGTTTGCAGAATATAATATTGAGCTGCCAGAATAAATGCTTCAGTGATCATGATGGAATTTGCGATGTTTCACACACATACATTCTACCAAAATTTGATAACTTGAACATCTAGTGAATTCTTACACATTCAACTTCTGGTGTTTCCTGAGATGCAGGTCAGTATAGTGAGCCAGGAACCAGTTCTATTCAATTGTTCTGTTGAGGAGAACATCGCCTATGGGTTTAACGGCAAGGCTAGTTCTTCTGACATAGAAACTGTTGCTGTAAGTGTTTATCATTTACTTATCCTTTTTTTTTTCTTTTACCAGAATTCCATCTATCTCATTTTTTTGTTTTTAAATTTTCCACATAAACATATGTGCTTATGAAGTGATGACACTGCAGAAAATGGCTAATGCCCATGACTTCATAGAAAAGTTTCCTGAAAAATATCAAACGGAGGTTGGTGAACGTGGGTTGAGACTTTCAGGAGGCCAAAAACAAAGAGTGGCCATTGCAAGAGCACTATTGATGAATCCAAGCATTTTACTTTTGGATGAAGCCACAAGTGCTCTGGATGCAGAGAGCGAATACCTTGTTCAGGTGCGTTGGCTTTTTCTACAACAATTTTCATTATTGGTTTCAGTCATTTCCTAATAATTTCCCTTGACTCATATCTAACCAACTAAAATTGACCTATATTTAGCACTTTTAGCTTTAGTCAATTCTATCTTAATTCCCTGTTACTGGTGCCATTGCTTCTTCCTTACACATAACATGACCATCTGAATCAGTTAAGTATTGTGAATTCATTGAAGAAGCACCATCCTATGATTTTTATATGTCTAGCCTGGAGGCAGGCAACTGAGAATGACACCCAAAAAAGAGGGAAATGCCATGAGTCTGGTTGAGGTGTTATGTATTCATAATCTGTATATATCTTAAAGATTTTGATTTCAGAATTTACTTCTATCTTACTGTTTTCTATTCACTTGCTCTCCAATTCGCCTACATAAAAATCGCTAGAATTCACCTGTTTATTCGCGTTTAATGCAAGAAGTTTATGATGACCTTGGCTCTCACCTATTTCTTTTTATTCAATCAACAAAATTTAGATTACTATTTTTCTTATTTGTCAAAAAAGAAATTAGTTTCACCAGCACCAGTTCAAAGATAAAACGAGAAAATTTTCCATTTGGCCAGTGTAATGAAAGTTTCTTTCTTCTTTCTAACTTTTACTAACTCTTTTTTTTTTTGGATGGATGCATAGGATGCCATGGATTCCCTAATGAGGGGTAGGACTGTTCTTGTTATAGCACACAGGCTTTCAACTGTGAAAAGTGCAGACACAGTTGCTGTGATATCCGATGGTCAGATAGCTGAAATCGGCACCCATGAAGATCTTCTGAGCAAGGATGGTATCTACACCGCACTAGTCAGGAGACAACTGCAAGAACACAAAACTGCACTCTAGTTTTTGACAGGAAACAAGTTCTTCCAAAACATAATGAAATCAATCCTCTAGCTAAATAGAGCAGTTTCCTCCAAAAAAAGGACTTTTCACAAACTGTTAATTTTGAAGATAGTATTATCATGCAAATGGTTCTTAAACAATGCCAGCACTGTCAACTCTGAAATAGGTTGTATCGCAAATGATTTAACCAAGAAATGCAGGTGAATTAGTGCCAAATTGCTTGGAGATAAACCATTGTTGGATAACTAGAATTATCAAGATAAATACCGATATTTACCCTATATTGAAGAAGCAATAAGACGTAATGGAAAATACACAGATAGGATAGGAATTTCCGACCAACAGAGCCCATTGACACAGTTGGATGTTGAAGTCAAGGCTTCGGATCCATTTGTTTTACAGAATCATTTAAAAAAAAAAAATTCCAACGCTCAAAAACTTTGCAAAAGTGAAATATGATAAATTCAGTGAATCAAAATTAAACTTTAATATATAATTTAATAATTTATAGTTTCATTTTATCTAACATAATTCATAATTCAAAATAGGCTATAAGAGAACCACATCTATCTATACAACCATTATGAAGCTGAACTTTGAAATAGATAATGCAATGTTGACAAGTGTTTATTTTTTTGCCAAGTGGCATCTTATGGAGAGAAAAGGTTTTCTAACCGTTTATGTTCTAAGTCCCACCACCTTCTCTCCATCATTCCTCTCACTCAATTCTTATTATAAAATCCATTTTTTGCTTTGTCTCCCCTATTCTTTGGCTTCAATTTCAATGAATTTTCGTCTAACCCTTAATAATCCTTCATGCATAAAACCTCTCCTTTAGCTGCTAGCATCAATAAAGTACATATCATCGTGATGCTTACAGTAGAACGTGGCATTTCTCAAGCGTATGAAGAAATGATTTGAACCTCGAGAAATGCCTTGATAAAGGTTAGAAAGTCACTCTGTTACTTACTATGTCTTTGGCATTTTTCCTAGGTAAAGGCTATAGACCCGATCGAATACCAATTGAAGGGTAGAAGTGTTTGAGAGACATAAAAGTGATATGGTTAACTAAATTATTTAATAAGATTCTAAACTCAAAGAAATGACTGATGAATGGAGGGAGAATATTTTACTATCTATTTTTAAAAATAAAGGAAACATACAGATAAAAAAATTAAACTCATGAGCCATACTTTGAAGTTGTGGGAAAGAGTTGTGAAACATCGACTACGTCATGATACTTTTATCTCTCCCAATCAATTTGGCTTCATGCCTGGTCGTTCGACTATGGAAGCTATCTTTCTCGTTAGAAGCTTGATGGAGAAATATAAAGATGTGAAGATAGATTTACACATGGTTTTTATCGATTTAGAGAAGGCTTATGATAATGTTTCAAGAGATGTCTTATGGAGAGTGTTAGAACAAAAAGGGATATCTATTAGATACATACAAGTGTTAAAAGATATGTATGAAGGAGCAATTATTATTATGCGCACAGTGAGAGGGGACACATGAGATTTTTCTATCTCAATTGGATTACACCAAGGTTCAACTGTAAGCCCTTACCTTTTTACATTAGTTTTAGATGAATTGACGAAATATATACAAGAGAGTATCCCTTGGTGCATTATGTTTGCAAATGATATAGTTTTGATAGATGAGACGCGATAAGGAGTCAATAGAAAGCTAGAGTTTTAGAGAAATACTCTAGAGTTAAAGGGTTTTAAGTCAAGTAGAACGAAGACAGAATACATGCATTGTAAATTTAGTGAAGGCCGAACTGGTAATAGAGAAGGAGTTAGTTTGAATGGAGTGGTACTGTCCCAAAGTAATCACTTTAAATATCTCGGCTTAGTCCTTCAAGTAGATGGGGGATGTGAGAAGGATGTTAGTCATAAGATTAAAGTCGGATGGTTGAAGTGAAGAAGTGTCACGGAAGTTTTATGTGATTACAAGATTCCCAATAAGTTAAAAGGAAAATTTAAACGTACAGCTATACAACCGGCCATGTTATATGGTAGTAAATGTTGGACACTAAAGGAGTCGTATATGTCTAAGATAAGAGTTGCGGAGATGAGAATATTAAGGTAGATGAGTGGCTATACTAGACTAGATAAAGTCTGTAATGAGAGTATTAGAGAAAAGGTAGGAGTGGTGCCAATTGAGGATAAGTTGAGAGAAGGGAGATTGAGGTGGTTTGGTCATGTGAAGCGTAGACATACAGAGGGTCCAGTTAGACAAGTATAGCACGTTTAGGTTAGATGATAGAAAGAAAAGAAGGGATAGACCTAAACTGACTTGAAGGAGAGTAGTATAACATGACCTTGAAGCATTACACGTTTTCGAAGATTTAACCCAAAATTGTTTAAAATGGAGAAAACGTTTTTGAAGATTAACCCAAAATCGTTTAGAGTAGAGAAAGTGAATCCATATAGCCAATCTCAACTTTTTTTAGGATAAAAGTTTAGTTGAGTTAAATTGAGATATTATACATTTTAATTGTATGATGTCTAAAATAAACTGTGTTTTTCTGTTTAATTGGACTTAAAAAACACTGTATTGCATTGTTACTTTTTTTTCTATTTTCTTAAAAAAATTTTCAGTATTCTATGTAATTTCACCGCGGAAGTTGATTAGCCAGTTTAACATAATTCATCCACCACCTCCCTCTATTGTCAGCAACTTTTCTCATTCAACAATAAATTTATTAAATTCTTATAAATCAAAATATTTTAATAAGTTCATGTTGAAAAAAAATGTCTTTCAATATATTCCAAGCACCAGTTAATTCCAACCGAGCAATAAAAATAACTTAATTTATCAATAAATATTTTCCCTAAAATAATTGAGTTTTTTTTTTTTTTTCGTAACATCGGAAAGTAAAATAAATGGACACTTCCGTTTACAACATTTTGGGGCCAATCTAAAAATAATGGGTCGAAGCAACGAGGAAATTAAGTTAAAATTAAATGCATAAGGTGTAAGATTATACGTACAATCTCAGTAAAATCATTCAGCATGGCAGAATGTCATAACAATCACCTGTGTCAAAATTTTCCAATACACCTGGCTCTAACTAAAACAAAATTATAACCAATAGTAACATAGCACACACCCAGATCATCGTCCCACCTACTCTACAATCCACGTAGAGATTGTCCTTGGAACTAATGAACAAGAGTAAAGAAACCTAACGAATCATCAACCCTTGCATTGCCTGTGATCCATCTTCAGTCATCTTGTTAGCTTGGATGGTGTTTATCACATTCGCAATATCGCCCTGGAAAACATGAGAACATCAACGCAATGACACTAGAAGAAAAGCTGGGAAAATTATTATAACAAATTGTCAGTTTCATTTCCAATATTAGCATATAGCTAAGTCGTTGGACTAAGTACCAATACAAATTACTATTACTTCCTTTGAGCCCTAAAATGCAGAAAGGGATGAGAAGGCGCAAAGATACAAGATTGCAGTTGAGAAAATTTACCCTCCAAGTAGCAAGTTTTGCTATAAGTGTCAACCACTGATGCTGCCCAAACACACGCTCAGTACAGCTACTGCAAATCAAAAATTGGAGAAAAAGATTGAATGGCCAAGATAAATCTTAAGCACTAGTATAACATTGCCATCATCAGAAGGAAGTGCAAGAGGCTACCTCACAAGTACAACTTGATTCATCTGGTCCATTTTACAGTTGATTAACTTAGCTGTTATCGCCTTCACAACCCATAATTCCACCTCATCATCATTAATCTGGAAAAACGATTGCATGAGTACAAGTAGAAAAACATAATAGCAAAAGTTAAGCAGAGCGGTAAATCTTGTTAATGCAAAATTGTAAGCCCCATTACCCGAAGAGTATCCTGGATAAGAGTATATGGAATTCGACCAGATCCATCTGAGGCAAGATCCACCAATGACATCAATCTCATCTTTGATATACAATCTTCATGAACAAGACCTATGATAACATGCAAGAAACAAAGCTGAAAAGAATTTCACAATGAAGAAACATTAGCCCATCTAGCAGCCTATCAATGTTAGAAGAAACATTTACCATAGCTTTTCAGCAAAGTAGAATTTGCAGCCTGAAACTCTAAATAGGCATCTAGCCTCTGCGTCAGAAAGATATTCAAAAGCTGATATACCAATGCATGCTTAGCGTCCTTTTCCAACTGCCCCACAGCAGGCATATCTAGCAGGTCACACTGCAATATAGCTACACAAATCAATCTCTAAGCACCCAAATTTATCTATTGAACTATTCCAACAAAGACAATAAAAATGCAAAGAACTCATGTCTTGATGCAAACTGCAAAAGCAAATTGATAAAAAAACAACATTTTAAAAAATATAAAATTAATACAAAATGCAAAAAAAAAAAAAAAAGATGGCCAAAAATCCAATATACAGAGTACATCATGCTTAAAAAATTAGTCAATTTATAGATCAACAGTATACTGTTTAGACAGAGCATGCTTAACCACATTCACATTACCACAAAAATTACAACTGAGATAAGGCTACATGGCCAGACACGATTAATGAGGGATTACAACTGAGATTTGGCCTTTTTCTGCTACGATTAACACATTTCTATTTGCATTTAACACATCAAACGAGCCTACAAGACCTAGTTGACATTAATTTTAAGGAGAAATACAGCAACCTGGGACATATGTTCAAAATTCAGTGAGACATACCTGAAATATGTCAGGTGCCTTGACAAATTCGATAATTGTGCGCACAGCTTCCTCCTTGGCTTCACCCATTGCATATGCATCCTCCCCAGAAAAGGTTGCTAAATACTTGGTCAGGAATTTGAAAGAATCCTTTCCTGAGCTGGAAATACCCAGAAAAAAAAAAGGCATAAGAAAATATCACTGAAAGTCAAAGACAAGAGAACTTTACGATGGCAATTAAATAGATGAAAAGGTATAAGTTCACTCTCAGACTGTTATCTTCTTGTCGTACCTCTTACTCTCTCTCAGTACATTAGAAATTCCAAGAAAAAGATCCCTCTGATCCTTCACCTCAAGATTCCACTCTTTCAAGAAACTATCAATCTTTTTGAAAGAAGGTATGACATGCTCTGTGACTTTTCCGCTCACTGCCAAATTCAGAGCCTTCATGTAAACATAGAACCGGCTGTATGTGTTCTCCAGCAGATTGTACAGATTGAACAAGCTAGTAAAATAGGCAACATAAATTAATACTTTCAAAAATTTATAAGCTAAAACTAAATTGAATTTATTGTTTCACATTACATCTTCAATCGCAATGCAGGCTTGTCAGTTGGCTGCTGAATAATTTTTCCGCATATGAGTTTTGCCATCTCAAGTGCTTCATCTGGACTTTCCAACTTGGAGACAAGATCACATATAACAGTGAAGATACACTCAAGATCTGGCATGATAAATAACAACATATTATGTTTATACAAGTAAGAACTAAGAACTAATGAACTAATAACAAACATATTATGTTTACACATGTTATATCTTATCTCATAATCCCTATTCATATGCTAATTGCAAGAACCTCCAAGAAAATGTCAACTAGAATCTATAACCTAATGAACACAATCGTCCACAGGATTCTAAATGTTTGCACATTTTCTGGCATCAGTAAATCATCATTAAACATAAAAATGCAAACCTTATTTAATTTAATTTAATTTAATTCATAATTAACTTCTGAGTAAGCCAAAATTCAAACAAGTTTTGAATTAGTCCTCTGACTCCTATAAACCGAAATAAGCATGCACACAGGTTCATATTCAATCACATCACAAGAATGATCAAAAGCACGATTGTATCATGTGACACAGCATGGGTTATAATTTCACTTTCCAAAAGTACAAATGTCTCATGTGACATAGCATGGGTTACAATTTCACTTTCTCATATATTAACTCACCCTCTCTCTTATTGTGCACTACAATTACCCCTTCAATTAACTTTCTACAAGAAAGGAATTATAGAATTTGAGATCATAAATAAGATAGATACCTTTCTCTGACACCTTAGAGTTGGAGAATATCAAGTCAGCTGAAGTGAGCATTAAAGATGCCAAGTCCAACCATCTGCCCATCACCATGCATTCTTGTGCTTCCACACAAAGCCTAGAAACTTGTTGCTCTGCAACCTGAGCAGCAACCAATACATAATTAAACACAATTACAAATTACATTAAATTTACCATAGAAACAATCAAAATTTGATCACCAATGAAAATTTCCCTCTTTTAAGATAAAAAGGACATTATTCTTTAACTGTCTAAACGGTTATCACACAAGCCAAAGGCTTGTTTCATGCTCAGGCATGCATAGGAATTGTTCACCACATTTTCTCAACTGTATTTTGCATTTCTGAATTTTAGATCAGATCATTAGCTCACACAGCAACAGGCAAGCACTTTCTCAAATCAATTGACAATAAGCAATCAACGATTAAAGCAAGCACAAAACAAACAAAAGC
This sequence comes from Hevea brasiliensis, assembly GCF_030052815.1. Taxonomy (NCBI): domain Eukaryota; kingdom Viridiplantae; phylum Streptophyta; class Magnoliopsida; order Malpighiales; family Euphorbiaceae; genus Hevea; species Hevea brasiliensis. The sequence continues at coordinate 64,420,524 of NC_079508.1, forward strand.
AAAACGATGCAATTTCGCAATCGTATTATTTTGTTGAGCCAGTAACCATGAAACTTGAAAAAAAAAAAAAAAAAAAAAACTTCACTCAGTCGATCTAACTCACTGACGAAAATCTATTCCAAATTTATTACACTATGAAATCAGAGGCCGATTCGTAGAAGACCTTGTAGCAGTAAAATTTTCCCGAGCCAAAGACGATGCAGGCACAAATAAAGATACACAAACATGCATGGTTGTAGAGGTTATATGTAGATACCTCAGGACCCGCGTCGGCCCAGGCAAGCTCAGAGGTGAAGCGGACGACGGCGAGCGTCGGATCTTCTTCGGATATAGGAACGATGGTCGTCATTGCAAGGGCTATCTGCAAAGCTATTGAAACCTGCTCTTGCGGCAGATGAGAGAGAGAAAGAGAGAGAGAGAGAGTGAAAAACCCTAGCTAAGGGATTTAGCTGGACCAACACTACACTACAGTATCTTCCGCGGTCTAACGTGATTTATGAACGGTGTCATACGGTCTACAATTTTTACAATTTTACATTTTACTTTTTTTTTTTCTCAAATCTTAATAAATTTTTAACACTCATTTCAAGATGTAAGAAAAAAAAATTAAAAATTATAATTATTTTTATTCCTATATTTTATATTTTTCTTTTATTAGTATATTCTTTCCAAACATAAAATTTTTTGGCTGTATCCCATATTATTATTCTTTTCTCGTTTTATCATTTCTTATCCTTTATTCACCCATCCAAAAATACCCTTATTCACCCTTTCAACTTGTTTTAAATTTTTTTAGCTGGCTTTTAAACTTATTTTTCAACCATCTAACTTCCTTTTCTTAGCATTTAAGAGTAATTTTAAATAAATATATTAATTATGTGTTGACCCCACAAGCTTAAAGGAGCATAGATTTTGATGATATCAAAACTCAACTAGAATCAAACTAATATTGTTTTAAGTGTTGTGCATCTCAAAGAAAAAGACACAAGGATTTCATGATGGATTCGTGCTTCTGAAGAAAGGATGACATTCTAAGTATAACACAGGACGAATCAAATGAGATAAAAGAAGAAAAGGTTACCTTCCAATGCTACATTGAAAATCAGAATTGAAGGTACATATAGTATAGAAGTTAAGTTTTATTTTTAGGATTACTTGTGAACAGAATTGAGCAGTAAAAGTCAATTATGCTTATTTTCAATCCCTCAAAAGATTTTTCTTTTAAATATCATTATTGGCCTAAAAAGTATTTGACTATGATTTGGTGTAAAGTTTTATAGCTTTGAAAGTTATGCAGAAAAGTTCTTCTGGTACGCTAACTGGTTTGCTACTTATTTTAGTATGCTAACTGGTTTGCTATTTTCTTAATTATGCTAACTGTCTCAACTCTGCACAACATCGTAGAAAACGACAAAATAACGGCTATTTTTTTGAAATTCGTATCTGTAACGTTCAAATGAGTTCTCCAACGGTAAAAAACGTTCCAAAGCTATAAATACACCTACCTTTGGCCATTTTGCACTTAATGAAAGACTCTCCATTGTTCAAAATCATAAAAGCTTTCATTCAAAGTGCTCAAAGTGTTTTATTGCTCATCATTGGCTTATTTACTCAACTCATCTTTATAGATTCTGTTGTATTGAGTGAGAGTGAGTTTTAAACACATTATTATCATTTATGAGAGGTCATTCAAGCACCTATTGAAGCTTGGTTGTGAAAAGTGTTTGGGATAACACTTGGTAGAAGTGTGAAGCTACTTGTAAAAGTTTTGGTGAGAAGATTTGTAAAAGGCTTTTTGTCTCTTACCTTTAAAAGAGAAGAATAGTGAAGTGAAGACTCAAAGTGGGATCTTTGAGAGAGTGGATGTAGGCTAATTGAAGCCGAACCACTATAAAAATTTCAGTGTTCATTTTCTCAACCCTTGCTCTTTACATTTATGCATTTTAACTTTATGATTGATATGTTTTTGCTGATATGAAAGTTGAGGCCATTTACTGTTAATCTTGCTGCAATCTGAGAAAATCAGTTTACTACTAAATCTGCTGATATCTGATATAATATGCTTGTTGTTTGATCTCATTGCCGCTTAGTATATCCGTATAACGCTCAAGTTCTTGTATTAAAACTTATTGACATCGATATCTCTTTGAATCTTTGATATAATTTGTTAGATCAGTATACTGATTGCATATAGCCTTACTTTGAATCAACTTGTCAATAGAGCTGTATTGTTCATTTTTCACATTAGTCAATTTAGTTGAACCTAGCTGCAATTTTTAAAGGTTTTGAGCAAGAGCCGAAAATTATTTTTAAAGTCCAATTCACCCCCCTCTTGGACATATTTTGGGACATCAATTTGGTATCAGAGCTTGTCTCTCTTGCTTGAGGATTAAACCCCTTAGAGTGATCCATACACATGGCTAGTTCATCTAGAAACTCTGCTGGTATACCTGCCCCCTTAGCTGAAGGTTATTCCATCACTAGACCCCCACTTTTTAATGGCACAAATTATTCTTTTTGGAAAACTAGAATGAGAAACTTTATACAATCTGTTGGCATTAATGCTTGGAGAATAATTAAAGATGGTCCTTATATTCCTTATAAAACCAGTGAAGGAACGGTACAGATTCCTAAAGCTGAAGTTGAATTTGATGATAATGATTAGAAGAAAATTTCTACAAATGCCAAGGCTATTAACATTCTTCATTGTGCTCTTGATATTAATGAGTATAATCGTATTTCAGGATGTCAAACTGCAAAAGAAATTTGGGACAAACTAGAAGTCACATATGAAGGAACTGATGTGGTGAAAGAGTCAAAGACAAACCTCCTCATCCGTGATTATGAGTTATTTGAGATGAATCCTGGTGAAACTATTGCTGAAATGAGTACCAGATTTACAGATCTTGGCAATCTACTTAAAGCTCTTGGAAAGAGATTTGAGGAACAAGAGCTTGTAAAGAAAATTCTGAGGTCTCTTCCAAAGACATGGGAAGCAAAGACTACTGTTATTCAAGACACCAAGGATTTCAGAAAATACACCTATGATGAGCTAATTGGTTCTCTCATTGCACATGAGATGATCTATAAGAAAGATGAGAAAGAAGGTAATCAAAAGAAAAAGAAAGGTATAGCCTTCATATCCGAAAAGGTAGATGAGAAAAAGAAAAGTGTTGCTCTTAAAGTTAGTTCAAGTGATGATTCAAGTGCTTCAAGTGATGATGATGAAGATATGGCTATGATAGTCAAAAGATTCAAAAGAGCATTTAGAAAAGGTGGAAGCAAATACAAGAAATTCACAAAGAAATATGCTCCAAAGACTCCAATCATTCAAGTGAAATAGTTTGTTATGAGTGTAACAAACCAGGCCACATTAAGCCAAAGTGTCCTACATTGAAGAAGAAAACCAAGTTTAGAAAGGACAAAAGCAAAAGGGCAATGGCAGCAACATGGAGTGATAGTGACTCTTCATCAAATGATGAAACAAGTGACAAAGAAGCTGCAAACACTTGTATGATGACAATTGAAGAAAAAGGTGAAAGCTCACACATCGAAGATAGTGAAAATGAGGTAAATCTTGAACTTTCTAATGTTGATGAATTAGAACTTGCATTTGTGAAGACATATGATAACTATAGAACTTTTAAAAAGAAATGCAAAATTTTAGTTCATGAAAATTGTGCTTTAAGATCAGAAAATATATCCTTGAGTATGGCTTCAAAGGAAAATGAATTTTACAAATCACAAATGAAATTATTTAAGGAAGTTAATGATGAGCTACAAAGATCAAAAGAAGTGTGTGAACAACTTCTTGAGAAAAACAAAATTCTTGAGGCAAAAGTTGAGTCTTTGACAAGAGATTTAACTAAATTTACAAAAGGAAAAGAAACACTTGATATACTTCTTGGGAATCAAAGATCCACAAATGAAAAATCTGAAATTGGTTATGATGGATTTGTGAAGTATGGAAAATACAAACAATTTTTTGTTAAAGCTACTTCCTTTTCTCAACCAAGTATTACATGCTTTTATTGTAATCATAAAGGTCATATGATTAATGCTTGTCCTATTAGGAAATGAACCTTTAAGGCAAAGAAAGTATGGGTGCCTAAAGGAACTTTACCTAATATTACTAACACACAAGAACCCAAAGTTGCTTGTGTACTTAAGAATAGTTAACTGATTTCAGGTCTGCCTAAGGAGTATGCTGGAAACAGAACATTGGTACATTGATAGTGGCTGCTCTAGGCACATGACAGGAAATAAAGGCAAGTTTTCCTCTCTTACTTTAAAAGAAGAAGGTTATGTCAAATTTGGTGATAAAAGTAAAGCTAAAATTATTGGATGTGGAACTATTGGTAAAAATCCTTGCATTGAGAATGTTGTATTAGTTCAAGGATTAAAGTATAATCTTTTAAGTGTTAGTCAACTTTGTGATAATGGTTTTAAAGTCATTTTTACTTCTACACATTGTGAGATTCATGGAAACAATGTTATGTTTGCTGGTGCTAGAATAGATAATATTTACCTACTTGATTTAACAAGTCTTGAAGAAAATTGTGAAACATGCTTTATGACTTCAGATGATAGTGCATGGTTATGGCATAGAAAATTAGGACATGCTAGCATGAGTACACTTGCTAAACTCTCTAGAAGGAACCTTGTTAGAGGACTTCCAAAGCTAAGATTTGAAAAAGAATTTCAATGCAAAGCTTGTGCACTTGGTAAGCATACAAAATCATCTTTTAAATCAAAAAATGTTGTAACTACGTCTAGACCATTGGAATTATTACATCTTGATCTTTTTGGCCCAATCACACCTAGAAGTCTAGGAGGTAAGGCATATACATTTGTAATTGTTGATGATTTTTCAAGATTCACATGGACTTTCTTTCTTGCTCATAAAGATGAAACCTTTGATATATTTGAAGCTTTTTGCAAAAGAACTCAAAATGAAAAAGGATATTGCATTACATCTTTGAGGAGTGATCATGGAAAAGAATTTGAAAATAATTTGTTTGAAAATTTCTGCTCTCAAAATGGTATTTATCATACATTTTCAGCTCCTAGAACTCCACAACAAAATGGAGTTGTTGAAAGGAAAAACAGATCTTTGCAAGAAATGGCAAGAACAATGCTGAATGAAAACAGTTTACCAAAATATTTCAAGTGTAAGTCAGAATACAAAGATGTTACATTTTGAACAGAGTTTCCATTAGAATTATTATAAAGAAAACTCCTTATGAACTATGGAAAGGAAGAAAACCCAATATTGCATATTTTCATGTCTTTGGTTGCAAATGTTACATTTTGAATAACAAAGACAGCAATCTCAAGAAATTTGATGCTAAATCTTGTGAAGGAATATTTCTAGGCTATTCAACAAATAGCAAAGCATATGGGATTTTCAATAGAAAAACATTGACCATGGAAGAATCAATGCATATACTTTTTGATGATGCTAACACTTCTTTGCAAAGGAAAGATTCTTGTGATGATGAAATTGAGCAGATTCTAAATTCAAAGAATTCGAATAATGATGAGCTTGAATCAAAAGAACTAGTGGAGGATGATCAAAATGACAAAGAAGAAGAACTCCCTTGCTCCACAAATGTTGAAATTCAAGATGACTCCCAACCAAATGTGGAAGAACTACAAATTGAGGAACCTCAACATCAAGATATTCCACAAGAATGGAGGTACCATAGAAATCATTCCAAAGATGACATTCTTGATAGTCCATCACAAAGAATGATGACAAGAGCTCAACTTAGAAGATATTTTAGTAATGTTGCTTTTGTTTCTCAATTTGAACCCAAAACATATGTTGATGCTCAAAATGATGAAAATTGGCTTTTCGCTATGCAAGAGGAATTAAATCAATTTGAAAGAAACAAAGTGTGGATGGTGTGACTTATCCGCAAGTATACGGGTCGTCTCAAGTAATAAAGTGATGAATCAAGTATCGTTCCCACGAGGATTTGCTGTTTGATTACTAAACTATGAATGAAGCGATTATTTGGGCTAATAATTAATGAATAAATGGTAAATGTAAATGAGCAAGGTAAATTGATTAATCTAATTGGAATGGGTAAAAAGGGCAAACAAATAAATTCTAATTCTAGTTCGTAATTAAACTAAATTAACAATGGGTAATTTAAATGAAAGTCGAATTATGGTAAAAGTGATTCCAGAGTTGGGGTTTATGCATAAATTAATTGGGATTTGTCTTGGGCATTCCAATTTTAGGGAAAAATAGAGTTTGAAGGAAATTGATTCTAAATTTCTTTGATATCTTTTTCAAGCAAACCAAAGTGTGTTCTAAAATAACCAAACCTACTTTCGTATGTTATTTGATTACTTTAAAACCCATTAAGTTTTGTAACCAATAATTAATTCCTCTTAAAATCCTAGTTTATTTCTAAATCTAGGTGATTTTAAGTTCCAATCCTTGATTATCTATCAATGACTTTCACCTTTCGGTCCTTCAATCAAAGATTAACACAATACCCAATGGGTACCAACATTAGGCAAGTAAATCAAGCACACAAGGAAGGAATCAAAACTCATATTTATGTAAAATAAGGAAATACCCAGTCCAAACCCACAAATTAATCTAAAACATATTTCCCAACTCTGAAATCTAAAGAGTTTACTCACTCATGATGGTATTTACAAGAAATATTGATGGCAAAGTAAAGAAAAACATGATAAGAGGACTAAAATAGAAAAACCCAGGTAGAAGAACCAAAATCTCTGCTCGAGCTCCAAACTGGTGCAAGGCTCCTCCCCAAGAGAGAATGGCGTCTCCTCTCTCTCTCTATTAAATTTTCTTTCCTTTTTGTCTTTCCTCTCTTTCCTCTTCTGGCAAAAATAATGAAATGATGAATTTATATGGTCCCTAAAAATTGCCGTAAAAGTAAATAAGAGCCAAGGAGTGGATAGGAAATGAGGTGTAAAATTATCCAAGTCAGCAGCACTATTCACGTTAGGCTGCGCTTAGGGTTGGCTTAACCTAAGCGACTTCTTAGTAAATTTCAGCCTGGTCAGATCGTCGCTTAAGGTTAAGCAGATCTTCAGCAAATCTCGGCAGACTTAGAGTAAAATAGACTTTTCTGCTCATGCTTGACTTGTGCTGCACCTTAAGCACTGCCGCTTTACCCTAAGCAGGATCTTAAGCAAAAACTCAAGCAAATTTCGGCTAACTTGCTCTTTCAATGCTTGATTTCTTCAACTTTCCTCTATGCTTGAAGAACTCCAAATTTCTTCAAATCACTTCCTAATGCACTCATTGATCTTCGATTTGCCACAAAATCCTATCAAAAACAACAAAATTACAAAAATCAAATATAAAGTATCTAAAGTTAACAAATAAGCTAAAATAAAGCTAAAAACATAAAATTTACTAAAATATAAGAGCAAAATGGATGCAAAACTACCCTAAAATGCCTATATGAAATAAGTATAACAAATTCCCCCAAACTCAAACCTTTGCTTGTCCTCAAGCAAATTAAAACAATTAATACCATTCGGGGTACCTTGCCTTAAATTTATGAAAATTACTTATCCAAACTCTCAAGCTTACTTTTAGCCACCAACAAACTATATACCCACTTTCAAGGTACAAAGAATTCAATCCTTACCAAAGTTATCACCGCTTAGCCTTGGGTCAATTATCCATATCATCAAACCCAAACCAATCAATCACAGAGAATAATCATGCCTAAATAGACATTAGGGTAATCCATAAACTAAAGTGTCTCAAATAATGATGGAAGTAAATGGATGGATTTAATGATATCCCAGTCCCATAGGCAATTCTCCTATTTCAATATCCACTAATGTAGCAAAACACCATCAAAAGATCAAAAGGACTTTCAAGGGTCGTAATGGGGCTAAGGGGGTGATAATGTGGCTAACAAGAAAGGGATAAGGGTAGCAAAATATGAGAATAATCAAATTATTAAAAGATCAAGACACACAATTTTTTTTTTTTTTTTTTTAGGAAGGATTTGGGAGAAGGAACTTTACAACTATTCACCAATGCTAGCATATAATTTTGAAGCTTTTAGAGGGACTATATAAATAATATTGACTTTGAATTACAATTGTCCCTTTCAATTCACCCCCAAACTCATTTCTTTGTGTACTTGGGTGGTGAATTACTTTACATACCATAATTGAATTTGCTAGCCCTTTTTTTTTAGTCACTTCTCCCAACTAATTATTATTATTATTATTTTTTTAATTGTATCTATCACTCAAAGGATTATCTCATAGAGGGTAGGTAAGTGTTTGGGTTTATGGCTAGGTATTAATGTGGGTTCTAAAGGAATAAGAGGGATAAATGTAGGCTCAAATTGGTTCCAAAGGGAAATTTTTAAGTAAGGTTGGCTAAGGCTAAAATATGGGTTTAAAATTCAAAGAATGCCTAGATCATTTCTTTTTCAAGTGCATGCTATGATTTCGCCTTGAAAGGTTTAGAAAGATTGTTCTAGGATTGGTGAGACATCAATTAGCTACTTCTCACCCTAGAGTTTTCTCTAGGCACTCAAAGTCAACACAATTGATTAGGTGGCCCTTGGCTAAGAAGATATAAACTAAAGCAAGAATCTAATAACTTTGCACCTATCTAGAACTTTCAATCCATCAAACCCTTCTAAAAGTAAGCTTAATCCTCTAAGGACAAGGTAAAAAAAATAAAAAAAAAATTTATTTTTTATGATATGCATGATCCTAAAATGAATGCATAAATCAAATTAAAACCAAGTGTAATCTATATGAAAACTATATGCAAATGTACGTGTATGGGTATAGACATGTGTGTGGTATATGTAAAAGTGTATGGATTATCTATATATGGATGAATGAAATCCAATAAATGAATGAAAGAAAGTTTTAAAGAAAATTTTGAAAATTTTGCAAAAATTTTGCCCTCACCCCTAAACTCAAATGAAACATTGTCCTCAATGTTTAAAATGAATGCAAAGATGGGCAAAATTGTGTGAATTACTCAATTATTGAAATTTATACAATTGGGGATTAAATCAATATAAGCTCAAGAATTCCAAAATTAGCTCAAAATGATATTAACAATGAAGCTTTAGAGAGAAAAATGTGAAAAAGTATCCCAAATGTATGAATTTACATTGCTTAAGATGTTGCTTAACCTGTTGCGTAGGGTAAAGCGAAAGCATAAGCATTGGCAACATACCATAGGCATAAATAGTAAAAGGGTAAGCTGTTACCTCCAAATGATGTGAAACAGATGCGGCTCAAAGAAAATTATGCAACTCATCAATGTCAGCAAAATTAAGATTGAAGAAAAGTTAAAGTGCAAAAATAATGTGCAAGAAGATGAAAAAGTGTAAAGAAATAAGATCTAACAGTTAAATCAAAAATTAAATCAAAAACCATTCACAGAATAACTATGTCCATAGCAGAAGATAAGATAAAATAAATAAACTAAAGGAAAGAAGTGCAAGTATAATCATGTTTTAGATTACCAAAGTATTACAACTATTACCAAAGTTTGAAAATTGTCGCAAGGAGTTTTGCGGTCGCCTGAACGAACCCTCACCGAAGTGGGAAAGAGTGAGGAGTCGCCACCTTAGTTTTGAGGGAAACTAAAGAAAACCATTTGTGAAAATAAATTGAAATGAAACCACTTCAAGACAGAGATTCTAAGTTCGGGGTCCGTAAACGGGTGGGGAAGGTGTTAGGCACCCCACCTCATCCCTCAATAAGGGTAAGTAGATTTAACTTTGCATTAGTTAGGAGGGCTTGAATGGGCATGTTAATCCTTTTGACTAAAGGAACATTTGATTTTTCACTAAATTTGGATCACCCAGATACATAAGTAAATGAGACAACCTTAGCGAGTTACTGTTGTATGTTAATTTTATTTGAAAGGAATATTTTATTAAAATTTTAATTTAAGAATTGGATAAGAACTCTTCTCCGAACTCTTTAATATTTATTAAAATTCTGAGTTGAGACCGGATAAGAACTCTCCTCCGATCTCTATTCAATATTTATTAAAATTTTGAGTTGAGACCGGATAAGAACTCTCCTCCGATCTCTATTTAATGTTTATTAAAATTTTGAGTTGAGACCGGATAAGAACTCTCCTCCGATCTCTATTTAATATTTATTAAAATTTTGAGTTGAGACTGGATAAGAACTCTCCTCCGATCTCTATTTAATGTTTATTAAAATTTTGAGTTGAGACCGGATAAGAACTCTCCTCCGATCTCTATTTAATATTTATTAAAATTTTGATTTGAGACCGGATAAGAACTCTCCTCCGATCTCTATTAAGTATTTATTTAAAATTTTGATTTGAGACCGGATAAGAACTCTCCTCCGATCTTTATTTAATTAAAGTTTTGAGTTGAGAATCGGATAAGAACTCTCTTCCGATCTCTTTTAAATTAACAGGAACCTGAATGGGATCTTTCCGATCTCCCGAATTTTAATTTCAGCTACATGTCATAAGAGCCTAAAGCTAAGGATTCTGGCATTCAAATATGCTGGGGATAAGGCTTCTAGATACCTTATGACTAAACGGGGGAAATTAGACTTGATTTGCCGACCTTCCATGTAGTTATCTTACCAATACCTATTAATATCCGATCTATTCCGTTTCGTTTACCTTGGTTTTATTCCACTTTATGGCATCTTGCCGAATTGCCGTTTACGTCAGCCTAATAGTTTGGCTATCTTCCTGACGTGTTATTCAGGCTCTCTCTTTTAAAAGAGACCCTTAAGTTGCAGTTACCTACGTTTTACCCAACTACTTACACGCTACTAGGAGCTAGAAAACTTGCATTCAGAAATGACGAAGATTAATAAAATGATGGACTGATCACTAAAGAGATAACTCGAGAGTAACATTCTTTGGGGTTCTTTTGCACAAAATGAACTTGGAGAAAATCGCATACGTAAGAAGAACAAAGAAAGTGCGAAAAGTAGGCGTAAACACTTAATAAAACAGCAATATGAGCTCTTACCTGTAAGGAGCCAAATCTATTGAAATAACTACGAGGTGACAAATAGTGATAAGACAGCGGACTGATTAGCCTGAGGATTGATGTTCGTCGTGAACTGAAGGGTGCTTAGCCAAAATGCAATCAGATTAAGATGAATTTGAGCTTGGACAATGGGAATGAAAACAGAGATGAAAAAGGGCTGAAAGTGAGAGTGTGACCAGATAATGAACAAACTAAAAATGTAGAGTTCCAGTATTCAAAATCCTTTTCAAGAAAAAAAAAAACTTCAGAAAACTAGTTTCAAAAGTCTTTCTAATCAACACTTCTAAGTAGCAGAATAACAAACTGAATGAAGTTTCAGAGTTCTTCCACTATAATAACTACCTCTCTTTTTGCCCGTCCCTTGAATAGTTTTTCATGCAGGTATTTATAGGAATCAGGTGCTCCCCGTGAAGGGTCAGGATTTATTTTGAGGGAGATGGAGGGTCAAGATTTTGAAGGACATGATCGGATGCTTGAGAATTAAAGAGAACCAAAATGAGCAGTGAGATTATTCTTGTAATATTTGTCCTTTTCTTCTTTCAATCTGACGGTCTCAAATCCTCTTGTCCGGAGCGATCTGAGGGCTAAGAGCGAAAGGCGCTGGTCTTGTCGTCTCCTCTCTTGATCCAAGGGTTCCGGGTTTGTCCTTACAAGTGAGATCAACGGTGGAGATTGGGATGTACAAGACTGTCATGACATACCCTGGCACCTGTCAGCATTGCGGGCGATTCTTAGGCGTGCGGTGGAGATCTCGTCTGCCACGCTTTAACTACCTCGGCTCGATTCTCGACAGCGGTTATTTGGGATTTGTCTTATTCTTTTTGCCTTCCGATCCCTCCCACGCTCCTATTCCGATCTCTCATGCTGATCTCCCATCTTCCGATCTCTATTATTCCGATCCCTAGAGATCGCCCAAATGAGGTAATCTGATCTTTTGGAAATAAAAGTCAATTATCATCTTATTATTATTGCATTGATTATTTTCCGATCTCTGATGTGTTTATCCGATCTGGTTCCTAACTGAACAACCCTTAACTGATCCGCAATTCGAAACATTTATCTTAATATGTCGATCTCTAATTAGCCGTTCTCTTTATGGAATTTGAGAGACGTGTCAGAGCAGCTGGCGAATCCCGTTAACCGATGCATTGCCTGGGGCATCGTGAGCATTAAATGCTCGGACGAGTATAAATAGGGGCAAAGGGTTAGCCATTTGCTCCTGTATGTCATTTTCAGTCTCTTGCTCACAACTTCAAAGTTCTCTCGTTTTCTCAAGTTCTTCTGACTCCGTTCAAACTCCGGTAAGGGTTTTAATCCTTCTTTTAGCTTTAAGTTCTTTGTTTTTCTTAAAAATGAGCGGCGGCGAAGGTCAGAGAGCGGCAAGCCCACCTTCCGTCCATGTTTCATGGTCGTCTGATGAAGAAGAGGTGGTCGGGCCGAGCGCACAACCAGAACCTCTTAGGGTCTCCGTTCCAGCTCAGGGGCGGATCACACCATCAAGACATGCACTTTCTTCCGGGAGGGAGAATCTTCCTATGGACAAGCTGCCGTCGATCTTGCAAGAATCCGATCTGCAGTCGTTTAGCCAGGAGTACAACATAGAGCCCGATTCATATGAACTTATCCGGTGTCACGGCGATCACCGAGCCGATCACTCCTTTGAAGAGAATGACATGGTGATGGTATACGAGGAACAGTTAAAGGCCGGTCTTCGGTTCCCTCTGGACGACTTCTTCAAGGAGGTCCTAAAATTCCACCGAGTGTGCATCGCCCAAATTCACCCTAACTCGTGGCGGATCTTGGTAGCCTTCCGAGGCCTGTGCCGAGCTAAGGGAATCAGACCTATGGCTAAGGTGTTCGCTGAACTGCACAGGCTAACTCGCCGAAAGGACGACGAGCATTGGTTCTTTCAGGCGAAGCCTCATTGCGGGCTCTTCACTGATATGCCCTCCTCCCTTAAGAATTGGAAGAACCGCTTCTTCATTCTGAGGAGCAAAAATCCGACCTGCTTCTAGGACTTCCCCCGTAGCTAGTGGCACCAGGGGCCTTTGATTCCGAAGCGTATTACCCTGAACAAGGAGGAGAGCCTAATAGTGATGGAGCTGAAGAATCAAGCTGCCACTCAAAAGTACTCCTGTTTAGATCACGGTGGCCGAATTTGCATCATTGGACGATGGAGTTGATCACGGGCGAAAAACGCAGGCTTCAACTCTCTGATCTTGGCATCGGTATTTTCTATTTCTCAGATCTTTGGACCTTAGCGATCTCACTGACCTCTTTTTTGTGTAGGTATGGCGGGTGGTGAAGGTTCCAGGAAGCGGAAGAAGGAGAGAGAGATTTCCCGGAAAATAAAGGAGATGAAGCGTTCGGCACTACTTCAAACACCCGGCCATGAACCTGGGGAGACGCAAGGAGATCTGCCTCGACCTTCGGGATCGCCGATCATAGAAGCTGTCCGATCTCCTCCTCAAAGGGAAGAGCCGGCTCCACCTCCTCCAGTTGCTCCAAGCACAGAAGGGGGTCGTTCTCGACCTCCTACGAGGCCCCCTTCTCGTGGCGCCCAAGTACTGATTGCTTCCCTAGAGAACAACCGGACCGTTCGGGAGAACCCCGATTTTGCCAAAGTCTTGGGGTCTTCCATCTGCCTTTGGGAGGATCTGGACAGACTGTCTCCGGACAATCTTGACGACATCCTAACCCGCTCCATGAGTCTGAATGTAGAGTGCCTGGTGAACCAGCACATAGTTCGGGAAAAGGCTTACCGCCTGGGTAAGGAGGTCGAGAAAAAGAGTCAAGAAGTCGAAAGGAAGAGTCAAGAAGTGGCATCCCTCCGATCCCAACTCTCATCCGCTCAGGATTACATATCTCAAATTGAGGGGTGGATGAAGTACTATGAGGATAAGACGGCCGAACAGACTCGTGTTCTGGCTGAAAGGGATCGTGCTCTTAGAGAGGTCCAGGCACTCCGGGCCGACGAAGCTGCTCAGGTCGCTCATCTTGCTGAGGAGCTTAAGGCAAAAGATGAAGAGATGGTGACAGGAATAGCCGGTGCCTATGTGAACGCTCATAAGGATCTCTTGGCCGAGCTCCAGAAGCGTTACCCAGAGGAGGACTTCTCTTGGATGGCCGATCTGGCTCCCGAAGGCGAGGAGGAAAGCGAAGAGGAGGCCGAGGGTGAGAGAGAAAATGAGCAAAATGTAGATCAGGCTGGGGGTGATCCTCCAGCTTAATGACTTGTACAATTTTTTGAAATGAAATGAAATGCCTCTTTTGCTCAATGGATGATTGTGATCGGAAAATCTCTAAATTGTTTAACACTTGATTGTCTGAGTATATCGAAGTAACTGAAAGAGATTATTAACCTAAGTGTGAGAGATCGGAAAACATAATGAGCATGAGATCGATAGGGAATCAACGTTAATCGGGACTTGATTAAAATTGGAAATTTGGTGAACCCACTTAAAATCAAGATCATCATTACATCGGATTGGAATCTTAATTATTCCTAAACTTAAAATGAGAGATCGGCAATAAGACCAGTGACAAAAAAATCTAGTATTGATTCAATTTTGTTTGACAGGAGAGAACGGGAATGTAATCGACCGGTCAGGAAATTTGACAATTGGCTTGAGAGATCGGTAAGCGACTTGGCAAGACTTTAGATGATACGAGGGCTCAGCATTGATTCAATTCTCTGTGAAGAGAGATCGGTAATATGGCAAAGAGAGGTCGGAAATGTAGTTGGCAGGCAAAGGAAAATTTAGTGCTGGGGATCAGTTTCAAAGTTTATTAATTCTGGGGATCGGCCAAAATATGGTGTCGACAAAAATTAAAATAAACAGATTACAAAATAAACCTAAAACAGAAATTAGAACTATTGCTACTGATCAAGCTCTGCTGTCAAGGCTTTAGTCTTTGCATCGTGGTGCCTTAGGTTCTGCAGTAGGTTCATTGTGATCTGAAGCTTCAAAAGTAGTTTTCAAATTTTCTGTGAGGTATTTCATTTCTTGAAACATGGCTTAGCCCCAATGATATAAATTGTTGTAGGATTGGGCCAGTTTGTTGTAAAGCTCCAATATTTGAAGTTAATGTTGCTTCTGTTTCTTTTTAAGAGATAAAAATCTCTTTTTAAGTTTCTTTTCTAGCTTCTTCTTTTGGTTAACCTGCTGCTGACCCATGGTTTCAATTTTGATTTCTAAGCTCTTCAAGGTAGCAAGAATTTCTGTGGTGTCAGGTGAGGGAACAGATGGTTGGACAGTGAAACTTGCTATTCTGGATTCCAAGGATCTTAAGAGGGATAAAATGTCTGCTGAAAACTGTGGGGTAGTGGTTGGTTGTGGTTCTGCTGGTGCAAAGGTAGTGGGGTCTGTAGTACCAGTGGTATCAGGATGCTGCTGTAACAGAGTATAGGTATGGCCTATTTTCTCACAAACATCCATATGCAGCAACATTGTGCTGTCTATATATGATTCCCCAGAAACTGGCAGCAATTTATATAGGCTAGCATCAAAGCTAAATGAGTTTGCTATAGCAGTTATATACCCCCCAAAAACTATACTACCTTTAGTATGCTTTGTGACAATTTGGTGCCAATGAGTAGCTATGAAATGGGCTGTGCTTACTTGTTTTCTCTCCTTCATGCACCACAAGAGAAACAAGTCACCAGCACCCACAATACTGTTACTGTGTCCCCTTCCTAAAACAGTGTAAGAAATGAACCTATGGAGGTATTTCAATACATGATCAACTATCCTAGAGGCTTTTGCAGTCCTCTGTCTATAATAACCCCCAAAAGGTGCAATATCCTTCCAGAATTGAACAGGGTCATAAACAGTTTGCTGCCACTCAATATTTTTATACCCCGAACCCTGAAAACCAAAAATTGCATTCATAGCATCCATGTCTAACTCCCTATCAATTCCAGCACATCGAAAATATATCACATCTTTATGTTCAGGCACTGTTGGTTTGAAATTCAGCCTTAAAGAACTCAAAAATTCTAGGGTCAAATCCTTGTACACTGGTTCCCTAATCTTAGCAAAATCAGTCCAGCTAACAGCATCCAAATAGGCAAATGCAGAGTCATAGATGCCTAATTCTTTCAAAATCTGCTCATCCATATACTTATTTGCCAAAATAGGTTTAGAAACTAATTTCTCATAGGCATTTTTCATATCCATATCCCTAAAAGCCCAAGGTAATGGAGAAATTACCTCCTCTATATTATCGGCAGATGACGCAGGTGCTGGAGAGTGTAAGGGAGACTGAGGTACTGGTGTTTGGGCCACTGGTGCTGGAGTTTGCGAGGAAGACCTGGTCCTTTTGCTGACTGGTTCAGAGGACGGCTGAGGTGGAGAATTTAGGTCGAAAGGAATAGAGGGTACTCGTTTCCGTTTTCCGACAGGGATTTCCTTGGGTCTACCGGCAGCCCTTTTTGTTTTGCCTTTGGTTTTCGTTTGAGTAGGCGCAGGCTCAGGCACTGGTTCTGGGGAATGGGTGTCAAGAATTGGTGTTTCATTTTGCAGTTCGGTTTGCGACGAGAGGGGAGTCTGCGGAATGAGAGGTGGTATTTGGCTTGGGGGTAGTGGTGGTGATTGAGGTGGTGGCAATTGAGGTAATGGCGGTGATTGAGGGAGCGGCGGACTGGGGCTGGGGTTAGGATTTGTGGGCAATGAGGATGGAATACCCATTTTCGATTTGACAGAATATCGAAATCTACTGAGTTTGGGTTTGTGGGAAGACCACATTTTAGTTCTTACCATTTTAATGAAAAGAAAGAAACCTTTCGGCTTCCCGTAAAGATTTGCTGGAAAAAATGGCGTGGGAAAGGAGTCGACGAGGTTTATCGGGAGTGAAGGTGAGGCTCTTATAAAAATGGCGGAAATTTTGGGTATTTTAAAATGTGGGGCAGGCATGTGGTAATATGGGTCATGCTTGGGGTTAAGCATAAGGTTCAGCATAATTTGATTAAGACTCTGCTTGACAAGCAACATCATCAGCAAGTTTCGACAGGTTTTGGGAAAAATTTTAATTTTACTTACCAAAAGCAGTCCAAATGCTATGGAATCTTTGTCATGACCTCAAAGAATTACCATATACACACAAACACCATAAAATCTAGGGATTTAAGCTCATCATCTCGTAGAACTCATCAAACACTATATATTTCCATTTAGCTCATGCAAACATTTTTTTTTTTTAATTTAATTTAGGCACCAATTGTGACTACCCTTTTTGCACATTTAATAAAATGGTCTTCTTTCTAAACTTATACCAAAAGTACATTTTCAGCAGCATTTGAGATAAGTTCCAAACATTCAAGAATTGCAGAAAGGACATAGAAATTTACCTTTTTAGCAAAGATGAGCAGTAGCATGAGCAGAGCAAAAATCTAGATCAGAAACTAACAAAGAATTCAAACAAAAACATGTAAATTCCTAACAGACTACAAAATTATATATACACTAAAGGGTAAAACTTAACAAACACTATTTTTGCACTTCAATAAAGCACACATCAATCCTAAATATCAAATTTGATCCTCATTCAAGTTGCATTTTCACAGAATTTACACAAGACACAAAATTAAACATGTGCTATCAAGTAGATTGCAATATCAGTAATTTAGCACAAGTTTAAAGGTGTTACTGTTCACAGGTACTGCATAAAGTGCAGTATTTTACTTATACTTGCTCTCTTTCAATTCTTTCTTTTTGCTACAAGTGTTAATTTGCCCCATCTTCATAAATGACCTACAAAAGATAAACAAATGTCACTTTTGAGTTTAATGAGGGTGAAAACTGAAAATGAAATGAAATGGAAAATTAATAAACTATAAAAGGATACGCTTGGATTG